>NC_059199.1:11967676-12110176 GCF_020615455.1 Coregonus clupeaformis
ATGCCAGTAATTTGAAATGAATAGAGACCTTTCATTGTCCCCATTCAAAGGACCACCTGACAGGTGGATGAGGGGGAGTGGGGGAAGACCCTAATGCAAATATTATTTAGTTTACAGGTCGTGTTTATTTGATTATTGATCTCTTTGATACTGTGATGACACATCAGTGATGGTCTACAGTTGTATCATTCTCTCTTTACTGATTGTCTTGTTTCTCTCTCTCCCCCTTCTCTCTCTCCCCCCTTCTCTCTCTCCCCCTTCTCTCTCTCCCCCTTCTCTCTCTCCCCCCCTCTCTCTCTCTCTCCCCTTCTCTCTCTCCCCCTTCTCTCTTTCCCCCCTTCTCTTTCTCCCCCCTTCTCTCTCTCCCCCTTCTCTCTCTCCCCCTTCTCTCTCTCCCCCCTTCTCTCTATCCCCCCTTCTCTTTCTCTCCCCTTCTCTCTCTACCCCTTCTTCCCCCCCCTTTTCTCTCTTCCCCTTCTCTCTCTCCCCCATTCTCTCTCTCCCACTTCTCTCTCTCCCCCTTTTTCTCTCTCCACCCTTCTCTCTCTCCCCCTTCTCTTTCTCTCCCCTTCTCTCTCTCCCCCTTCTCTCTCTCCCCCCTTTTCTCTCTCCCCCTTCTCTCTCTCCCCCTTCTCTCTCTCCCCTTCTCTCTCTCCCCCCTTCTCTCTCTCCCCTTCTCTCTCTCCCCCCTTCTCTCTCTCTCCCCTTCTCCCCGTTTCTCTCTCTCCCAGCTGTAAGCCCACGTTGTGGTCGGTGGGCATGGTTTTGGAGGGTAGCTCGGAGGCCCTGTGTCCCCCACCCTCTCTGGAGCTGCGCCCATCCTGCAACAAGAGCCCCCTGGGTTCATGCTCCACACCGCACGACGGACTCTTTCCCGGGGACAAGGAGCCCGTCAAGTACGGGGAGCTCATCGTTTTAGGGTTGGTTACCTATATGTCCCTCTGGTGTGTGTGGTGGAGAGGTGGGGGGGGGGGTTGAAGGTTGTGGTTGTGAGTGCATGTGTGCACGTGTGTGGCTGGGAGGTTGTATGTGTGTTGGTGTGTGTGTGTTTGTGTGTGTGTGTGTTGGTGTGTGTGTGTTTGTTTATGTGTCTTCAACAGTGCTTGATATGTACAACAGTTGGTCCATTTGCCATACCATTCCTCCCATCCCAGACTGTTTAACAAACACCATGCCCTGAGGAAACCTTATTTTATATGGGGTTGCAAGTCTGAGTGGTTGTGTGTACAATAGACTTGTATGTACCTTAAAAAAATGTTTTTTTCCCTTTTAGAAGAAATTAGAAGAAAACCCTATTCATCCTACCTACTTTACAAAGCCAGAAAGACTCCTCTCTCTCCGTTTCAGCGGCTCGTGAAAAAGAGCTCATTTGACTGCCTTACAAAGATGTCAATAAGACACGGAGTCATGGGGCAGAATAGGACAATTAAACCCTCAACGAGAGAGAGAGAGAGAGAGATCCACCACAATCGTGTTCATGAGAATGCCCCCTTTCCACAGTGGGGTCACATTAGTTTTTTAGGCCAAACCGCTCGGTCACTAAAGACATTTTCGTGAGAAGACCAATTTTCGGGATGTATCATGGTCTGACAAACACCGCTGTAGATGTGGAAGGCCGCCATTGGCGGATGTATTGGATTGAGACGCAGCCTATGCAAAGAAAACATATCTCTAGCTTAAATTGATGGATTTTGACAGGATTTGTTTATTATGTTACTTTGACGCAGTCTAACCTATATAAGGAATATTACCCTTAGAACCCAATGGCGGCAGGTAGCTTAGTGGTTAAGAGTGTTGTGCCAGTAACTGAAAGGTTGCTGGTTCTAATCCCCGAGCTGACTAGGTGAAAAATCTGTCAATGTGCCCTTGAGCAAGGCACTTAACCCTAATTGCTCCTGTAAGTCGCTCTGGATAAGAGTGTCTGCTAAATGACTAAAATGTTAATGTTATTGATTGACATTCAATACATTTGGTCCAGGTTTAAAGGGATAATTCACCCCAAAACTAAACCTACTGGGAAAAACTGGTTGAATCAACGTTGTTTTCACGTCATTTCAACAACCAAAAATCTATGTGATGATGTTGAATCAACTTGGAAAACTGATTTGGATTTGCAAAACATCATCAACGAACGGGAATTTCGTATTGCTTTTCACCTAACTTTTTAACTAAATCCAATGACATGGTAATTGTTTCACGTATAATTCTCATTAGTTGACAACTCAACCAGATGTAAATCAAAACTAAACATTGAAATGACGTCTGTGCCCATTGAGAAGTTTGTCACGTTTTCATACCTCAAAAGTAGTCTAAAGTCAACTTCTCCTTTCACATCATTTGTTGTGTAGATTCCACTATATATAATAGGATAAAACTGCAAGCCTCAATCCCAACTGAATGGGAAATATAGGCACCATCTAATAAAAGTGTATGTTTTGTCTATGTTGTATATTGGATACGTGTTTTCTATTATGGCCCATACTGTACTCAGGCACAATGGTTCCTTGGCCAATGGGGACAAGGGACGGAGGAGAAGTCGCCTGGCCCTCTACAAGAGACCCAAAAGCCAACAGGGGTCAAACCTGATGTCATCCACAATGTCTCCACCCCTCTGGTGTCAAAGGTGAGAGGTCACATTATATTTAGACAGTCTTTCACAGTATTAAACACTATCTATAAAATGTTTACTTATTAACTCTATAACTGTTTTTTTAAATGCAGGAATTAATAGTACATATATACGACTACGTTTTTTAACTCTTACCACATATGGTACTAATACATTTTCAAACAGGCAAAACTTTTGGAATGCCCTTTCCTATGTAGCTGGCTATATGACCTGGTTCCTGTATATGTGTCTTCTGCATCGACAGGCTCTTAGCAACAAAAGCCAGCACAGCATCTCCTACACCCTGTCCAGGAGTCACTCGGTCATCGTAGAGTACACCCATGATAGCAACACAGATATGTTTCAGGTGAGTCACCTTTAACATGACATGCCAACTCAGCCAGAGCCCCAACGCTTCAGCCCAAAAAGGACCTAGAAACTGAGAACAGAGTATGCAACACCCTACTTCCATTTTATTGCCATTTGGGATCCACACAGTCACAGCCTTATAGCAGACTCCCTTGTCCTTGCCTACACACTAGCCTGGCCCTAGATCAGTTTGTACTTTATAGCATAACAACGACCGTAGGAGTTGGCTATATGGCACAAACAGATCTGGGACCAGTCTACCTACACACTCACTGTGAGCAGATGTCACAGTTCAATGTAATTTGTTAGCAGACGCCATAGGGATTCTTAGAAATGCAGAGTCATGAGAAGACTGTGGTGGTGTCTGCTCCTCTCTTCTCCTCTCCTGTCCTCCCCTCCTTTCTCTCTCCTCTCCTCTCCTCCCATCCGCTATCTATCTCTCATCCCTGTGATGAATGTGGAGTCCCAACTCCTGCAGACTGAATGGATCCGAGGTGCTGCAGGCTGCAGGGCTGTGATGCTCCAGGGCTGCAGTGAGCCCATCTGTCCCTCTGTCTGCTCTCTCTCCAACCAGGGGCTGTGATAGGCTGCCATTTTATCTCCTGGCAGCCTGGGAGGGAGCTGATAGGAATTTGAACTGTTTGAAGTGGAATTGGGCTTGGGACGGACTTGTGAAATGTTGTGGGCATTTGTCCACAGTGCCCCAGACGATATCCTGACTTCAGTGGGATTGAAATGGAATTGGGTCTTTCTATCTCCCTCCTCCCTAAAGACATATTTACACTCATATATTTGATTATATTCATGACACTACTCCACCCTACTCCACCCTACTCCACCCTACTCCACACTACTCCACACTACTCCACACTACACACTACTCCACACTACTCCACCCTACTCCACACTACTCCACACTGCTCCACCCTACTCCACACTACTCCACCCTACTCCACACTACACACTACTCCACACTACTCCACCCTACTCCACACTACTCCACCCTACTCCACACTACTCCACACTGCTCCACCCTACTCCACACTACTCCACCCTACTCCACACTACACACTACTCCACACTACTCCACCCTACTCCACACTACTCCACCCTACTCCACACTACTCCACACTACTCCACCCTACTCCACACTACTCCACCCTACTCCATACTACTCCACCCTACTCCACACTACTCCCCACTACTCCACCCTACTCCACACTACTCCACCATACTCCACCCTACTCCACACTACTCCACACTACTCCACCCTACTCCACACTACTCCACCCTACTCCACCCTACTCCACACTGCTCCACCCTACTCCACCCTACTCCACACTGCTCCACCCTACTCCACACTGCTCCACACTACTCCACCCTACTCCACCCTACTCCACACTGCTCCACCCTACTCCACACTACTCCACACTACTCCACCCTACTCCACACTGCTCCACACTGCTCCACACTGCTCCACACTACTCCACACTACTCCACACTACTCCACTCTGTTCTGCTGTACTTTATTCTGTAATTCTATTAACCATCTCCTATGTTCTATCTCCTATGTTCTATCTCCTATGTTCTATGTTCTATCTCCTATGTTCTATCTCCTATGTTCTATCTCCTATGTTCTATCTCCTATGTTCTTTCTCCTATGTTCAATCTCCTATGTTCTCCCCCTACAGATCGGGCGTTCTACAGAGAGCATGATTGACTTTGTGGTGACGGACACGGCAGGCTGCAGCACCAGTGGTGGCGGGGGGCAGGGCCAGGGGGGCGGAGGAGGAGGAGGGCAGTCGGCCCAGAGCACAATATCCCGCTACGCGTGCCGCATCATGTGCGAACGCAGCGCCCCATACACGGCCCGCATCTATGCCGCCGGCTTCGACTCCTCCAAAAACATCTTCCTGGGGGTGAGTCATCACGTTGACGACTACAGTGTGAGTGACAGCATGGGCAACATCACACCCCTTTGATTTAATTGTGGTGATGAGCGTCATTATGTGTGATATACTGTGGAGATGAATCATGGAGGAACTGGTGTTGTGGTGTGGAGGAGTTGTTAGTGGGTGTGTGAATGTTCACCATGTGGCCTGCTTCTTGGGAATGTTTTGTCGAGGTGTACACAGCCTGGACAAACACATTAGCACTCTCTTGTCCCCATCTTATGCACAAACGCACTTCATCTAGCCCCCAGTGCACACACACACACACACACACTTCATCTAACCCCCCTAGTGCACACACACACACACACTTCGTCTAGCATGGTTTTCATGTGTTTGATGCCATTCCATTCACTCCGTTCCAGCCATTATTATGAGCTGTCCTCCCCTCAGCAGCCTCCACTGATAGAGACATACACACTCCTCTGGTCTGGCTGTCTTCTTCGCCTTGGTGGTATAGCTTCTCACTGGCCGGTTGGCCCTGCGCCCAGCCACAGAAACAGCTCCGGCCTGCACTTTGTTTAGAGATAAGACGATCAACGGTAATTATCAATAAACACATGTCCGGGACGGCCAGGCCGCTTTGTCAGGCTCTAAGTGCCACAACTCTTTTAATGGATTGGATTTATGACAGCATTGTTGGATACTATACTCTCACACACACACATACACACACACACACACACACACAAACTGCAGGGAAATGGGAATTGTGGGAATCAAGGAGCTGTGATTAAATAGATATGTATGCATGTTATGTGTGTGTGCAAACACTTGTGTCTGTGTGTGTGTGTGTGTGTGTGTATGTGTGTGTATGTGCACAAACGCGTGTGTGTGCATGTGAGTGCAAGTGTGAGTGTTCGTTTGCTGAAAACCGCTCCAATCAGCAAATACAACAATTGACTAGCATTAAAATCACAGTGCAGTGGTCCAGTGTTGTGAAGTGGAGGGGGGGTTGCTAGCTTACTCATTGACAAAATAAGCTTTTGATCCATTCTGGCAGAGGCACTCAGTTCTCCCCCTCCCCTCTCCTCTCGCCCATACCATGGAATGAGATATTGAAGGGGTTCTGCAAGATTAATTTGTTAATGGAGAGAGTTGGCAAGGGGGGAGACAGGGAGGCCGGTGGGGGGAGGGAGGGAGGGAGGGAGGGAGGGAGGGAGGGAGGGAGGGAGGGAGGGAGGGAGGGAGGGAGGGAGGGAGGGCATTGTCATTGTGGAAGACATTGGCGGCAGGGGTCCAGCAGTACTCATCTCCATCGATGGGAGCGAGCCCCAGGGTCCGAGTCAGACACACTGTACTGCCACACCGCCAGTCTGCCACTGACCTCCACTAGCACTTGATTATGAGGGGCAAGAAGGGCGGCCATATTGGATTGGATTAAGGAAGGTGGTAATGGGTTTTAAAAGATTGAAAACTGCCTCCTGTGCCAACAGTGACCAATGACAGGATAGTTAATATACCATATGCAGTTATACAGTGTGGGCTTTAGTGCATAGCACACAAGAAAGCATTGTTTATTCTGAAAATGTTTTTACTGACTACAGCCAGAGAGGAAGAGGAGAAGCGAGAGGAATAACTGGGCCCAAAATCTGTCTTCTCCAGCAGGTGGAGATTTTTCAATGTTTTTTCACTCACCATGCGAGGGATTTTTGTATGGAGATCAATGACAGCATGTCGAATTTGGTAAAGGAAAAATTGAAGGGCTTATTTGCTACGTGTGGCATATTTGATAAAATAGAAGTTTCGTAATGCTCATATGTACTCATATCTCATATGTACTCATATCTTTGCCCGTTTTGCCTGTTGTTTACACACGTATCTGCCCTCTCATTGGCTAGAATGCTCCCACCTGATCTTGCCTCCTGCCCTGCCTTCCATGTTTTGTTTTATTGTTAGAGCAGCCACTTGAGTATCTGGTCAATATAATGGATAATCTGTGCTACAGCTAACACAAAATGACGACACTGATGACAGTTATAGCGTGACATCACATCTTGTGACACTACAAAGTCAACCCACAAGGACAATGTGACCATAACATCCGGATGACTAACCTAACCCAACTATAGAGACTTTTATAACTGATCTCAGCATCGTAGCATGCCGTCGGTGCGCGGCTATGCTAACAATACAGCTAGAGAACCTCAGAGCCCACAAGGACGTCTAATAGCTTAAGAGCTGCTAGCTGCTGTCAATGAAGTGCAGGCTTAGTAACCTCAGCACGGCTCCCCTCCTTCATACTGTAACTGGCACACATACAATGTCCTTGGCAGATAGCGGAGTCAGGCTGGCAGCTCGGCCCACTGCTAGTGTGGAGGTGGAGAGAGAGAGAGAGAGACGTACATTTACTGTACTGGTTGAATGGCTTGCAGTCGTGACCGCTTTAAATTCTATGTCCACTGACAGAGAATATCAGAGAACACTGCCGCTGCAGGGATTGAATGCCCTGCAATGTTTATGCGTGCGTGTGCATCTCTGTGTGTTAGTCAGTATAGCAGTCATACTCTGTGCTAAATATAGCAGTGCAAAAAAGCAATGTTAGCTGTTTTTTTCTCCCCCTCTTTCTCTATTTGCCCTCCCTCCCTCCCTCTCTCTCTCTCTCTTGCTCTCTCTCTCTCTCTCCCTCTCTCTCTCTCTCTCTCTCTCTCTCTCTCTCTCTCTCTCTCTCTCTCTCTCTCTCTCTCTCTCTCTCTCTCTCTCTCTCTCTCTCTCTCTCTCCCTCCCTCCCTCCCTCCCTCCCTCCCTCCCTCCTCCCTCTCTCTCTCTCTCTCTCTCTCTCTCTCTCTCTCTCTCTCTCTCTCTCTCTCTCTCTCTCTCTCTCTCTCTCTCTCTCTCTCTCTCTCCCTCCCTCCCTCCCTCCCTCCCTCCCTCCCTCCCTCCCTCCCTCCCTCCCTCCCTCCCTCCCTCGCTCTCTCTCTCTCTCTCTCTCTCTCTCTCTCTCTCTCTCTCTCTCTCTCTCCCTCCCTCCCTCCCTCCCTCCCTCCCTCTCTCTCTCTCTCTCTCTCTCTCTCTCTCTCTCTCTCTCTCTCTCTCTCTCTCTCTCTCTCTCTCTCTCTCTCTCTCTCTACCTCCCTCCCCTCTTGATCTCTCTATATCTCTTTCATCACTATCCCTCACCTTGGCTCTCTGTCTGTCTCTTTGTGTGCGGGGGCGGGTCTCTCAGGAGCGGGCTGCCAAATGGCGGACATCGGACGGCTTGATGGACGGCCTGACCACCAATGGCGTGCTGGTGATGCACCCGGCGGGGGAGTTTGTGTCTGAGCCGGCGCCAGGCGTGTGGCGGGAGATCTCAGTGTGCGGGAACGTCTTTGCCCTGCGGGAGACACGCTCGGCCCAGCAGAGGGGGAAATTGGTGAGAGGGGGTACATGAGTGGTAACGGGGGTGGGGGGGTTATCAAGGCTACTGTTATGCCTGGAGGTATCTCAAGGACACCTAGACTAGACTATGAATGATGAGATATTATTATATTTTATAAGTAAATTAATTGATAAAGGAAACAGAGCCTCAAACCTGTCTGGTTATCAAGGCTGTTACACTACTATGTGTGTTTCTGAGGGGTTATATAATGGACTGCACAGTCAAACTAGGTTTCTCAACTATGAGTGATGAATTATTGAATGATGTTTTGTTAATCGATCATTGGCATTTTTATTAGATTCTTGATGGTATGTAAATCATTTGATTCAATTCTTGATGGTATGTTAATCATTTGATTAGACTCTTGATGGTATTTGAATATTTTGATTAGACTCTTGATGGTATGTGAATCATATGATTCAATTATTGATGGTATGTGAATCATTTGATTAGATTATTGATGGTATGTGAATCATTTGATTTGATTATTGATGGTATGTGCATCATTTGATTAGACTCTTGATGGTATGCAACAGGATAAGATGGATCCCCTGGTTTTAATGTCTATGGTCTGATCACAGTGCCATTAAGTTAAGATCGTTGGGAAGGAAACAGGAAAATAAGTACCACACACCTAAAAAGGAAACAATGTATGCAAATAGTTATGGTTTGTCAGTTACAGTATTTTCTGTGCTAGTTTACTAATCGTCCCCCTATCCCTTCCTCCACCCTCCCTTCCTCCACTCTCCCTTCCCTCACCCTCCCTTCCTCCACTCTCCCTTCCTCCACCCTCCCTCCCTTCCTCCACCCCTTCCTCCACCCTCCCTTCCTTCCCCCCAGGTGGAGAACGAGTCCAACACCCTGCAGGACGGCTCTCTGATCGACTTGTGTGGCGCCACCCTCCTGTGGCGTACCCCGTCGGGCCTGCGCCGCACCCCTACCCTCAAGCAGCTGGAGACCCTCCGCCAGGAGCTGAATGCCGCCCGGCCCCAGTGCCCCGTGGGTTTCAACACCCTGGCCTTCCCCAGCCTGGCCCAGAGAGAGATTGTGGACAAGAAGCAGCCCTGGGTCTACGTCAACTGTGGTCACGTCCACGGCTACCACAACTGGGGCTACCGGAAAGACAAGGGCCACAACGTGGGCCCCGGGGGGACGGCTCCGGCGAGCACCGGGGAAAGGGAGTGCCCCATGTGCCGGTGCGTGGGCCCCTACGTGCCCCTGTGGCTGGGCTGTGAGGGTGGGCTGTACCTGGACGCGGGCCCCCCGACGCATGCCTTCTGCCCCTGTGGCCATGTGTGTTCGGAAAAGACAGTGGCGGGCTGGAGCCAGATCCCGCTGCCGCACGGCACGCACGCCTTCCACGCCGCATGCCCCTTCTGTGGCACCTGGCTGACGGGCGAGCAGGGCCACATCAAACTCATCTTTCAGGGGCCCGTCGACTGAGGCTGGCACTGGGGGGTGATATAGGGGGCAGGGTGGAGGGAAGGTGGACTATGGAAAAGTCTAAAAGGAAATGAAAGGATAAGGATTGGAAAGACTGTTGAAATGACGATGGACTGAACTGAAGAGGCAAATGTGATGGAAGCAGATTAAGCATAAATGGCATTTAAGTTGTATTTGGGGAATATGTAAATAAAAGGTGTTGAAATGAAAACGTGACAAGTGTTTGATGATTTTTGGATTACTGATCGTAGATAAAAAGCGTGAATGAATAGCTTCATCATTAGATGAATTGAATTGGTGAACTGGCTATGGTTTCATTGCCTGACGACTCATCCTGAATATAATTCCGCTGCTCCATCGATCGTGTGGAAAAGAAACACTAGTGGGCGTGGCGTTTGGCCAAAGCCATGTGGATGGTAGTCCACATGGTAGTCCACATAATAGTTTTAGTCAATGCAGATGAATCAGATCTAATGATGAAACCAACCATTGTTAATGATGGTGTTTACAGATCTAAAACAAGTGATTTTTGAGCACTTGGTTCCCCATTGACTCAATGTTAGAGCTAGATCTGCTAACTGTTTCTATCCTGGTGATTGACTCATTAGATCGGATTCATCAGGATGGGTGTGAAGCAACAAGATGGCTGACTACCTACCAGGCCATTAGCCAAACAACAGCATCCTCAACAGCTAATTGATGACATGAGGAAACCCATTCAGTGAGGTTTGATTTCAACCTACATCAGAACCTCTTGGTTTCTCTCTCTCTCTCTCTCTCTGTGCGGTCTCCCCCTGAGTAGTGTCTGGTACCTTGCCCCGAGTCTGCAGCGTCACCACACTATAAATAACTCACTCAAAGTCACCAGCGCCCTGCCACCACGCGGCCACGATAGGAGAAGAAGAGAGGGAGGCAGGGAGGGATGAAGGACAACGGGTCAGTTTAGTCAGGACAGATTCCACATAGGTCATGGCCCTGGAGGGCAGATCTCGGATCAGATCCCCCACTCCTGTCCATATAATCTTATTCGTTATGATCTAAAAGGCACAACTGACCCTAGGTCAGCACTCTTACTCAGATGCTTTATGAATACAGGCCCTGTCCAATGAGCGCATCACACTCTCAGATCAGCGCAAATTGCATCGGACTGATTTTGAACAATGACCTGATTCTAAACCTGAATACTACTTAAGGATACGTGTCTACACCAATGTCTGGCAGATTACTGAAAATAATGTACTTGGCTTGTATCACAAAACTTAATTGAATTCAACATACAAATATGAATTTTAGTACACACGACTGCAATTCTCCATTGTAGCTTCATCATTACGTTTCAATATGTGATGCAAATAGTGCTAGAATGGGATTAGCTGGTATGTTTTCACTGAGAGGGTCTTCCTACTGCAGACAACGAGCAGTCTGCAGCAGCAGTCCTAAGAGGGAAGTCTGCAGTACTTTCCATACTGGAAACACATTACTTCACTCTCATGCAGTGTAGGAGAGTACATATTCAGATGAGCAGCTGTCTGGGTCTTCTTCAGTCTCAACGTTTATTTATGCTTGTTTGTGTGTGTGTGTGTGTGTGTTTATGTGTGACAAATCAAGGACAAAGCAGAGATGACAGATAGGGCCAGAACAGATCCAGTATCTGCTATCTGCCTGGCAGCCTCCGGCGGTGATTCATGGAAGGGAGTGACCTCATGCGGCACCTCCAGCGGACTACACTCCTGCAGACACAAAACACACATACTTTTAAAAACACACAAAGTCTGGCTGACATGGACTTGTACATATAAAACACACACTTTCATATAGCTGACACAACACCGGTGTACTGATAATAATAATAGTATACATTACATGGGGGAAATAAGGGACAGTTTACCCATGTTGACACTGATCTTTTTTATTCGTTTTATTATATATATATTTATAATATGTACATAAAAAAAAAAATACAATGATCAAACTCAGCAGTGAGACAGAGAGCACCAAAGTGGACAAGCGAAAACAGAAAAGAAAAAGTGCGGATCAGGAGACGACCTGCATGATATTACATTATGATACGTTACATGATATTAATATGATTATTACGGTATTAAAGAACAATGTGTGCGCTCCTTTATTAAGCCATAGGAGAGCCACAAAGAAGTGTGAAAATTACATGGAAAAAAAACAAAAAGGGAAAAAGATCAGATTCTAGCAAAGTTCCATCATAATCACATTCATGAGTAAGCGCCCAACCAAAGCCCGCCCCTAACTCCACCCCCACATGTTGTCCCACCTACATTTCCTAAACCCCTCCCTCTTACCCGTCGATGGACCACAATATAACCACAGTATATTTTCAATGAATATATTAAAATCAGTAGAATATCAAGAATTCTTGGTAGGAAAAGCACATTTAGAACAAATCGAATGGGGACTCACGCTGTTATGGCGTGAAATGTCCATTTTAGCGGGTCTGTGTGACCGAGTGTGTGTGTGTGTCTGTGTGGAGAGTTGCAAACAATCGTTTCATTCACATAAGGACTTGTGAGATTTGAGGGAAAAGCCTGTGTTCAGGGAGCAGGAATGTCATGCACACACATCCACCCCCACCCTACTGTTCCATCCCTTCCTCCCAGCGATTACTTAGTCCTACCAGATCCTCAAATTCATCAGATCAAAATGACTGAGCATAAAATGAGAGCTGGCACACAACCCAGTCTAGTTGAGTCTTGCATGGTGGCACAGGGTTGGCTAAACCACAACTGTAAGGGCTCTACCAAAAAGACGACACACTAACAGTGCTAAGATGGCTGCTGTATCTACTACCCTAAAGAATCACATCTACTACAAATACTTTCTGTAAACCAATCAGATACCGCTTTCTGCCCTCGCATCTCTCTTCTAGACATTAATGCCATGTTCTGCAGACAGCAAGTGCTCACTAACTCGTCAGTATACATTGGACGTCACAGTTTTTAGAGGCTGAAATTGCATGCAGAAAGCATAGGCTACGTTACTACCTGGAGCTCTGAGCTGGGAGGCCGAGGCTGTGTCACCTTAAGTGCTGAGGAATTTCAACTATCTCCCGAAGACTGACAGGGGAACGCCGGGAATGCTCCCAAAGTTACAAGCGAGATTCCGTTTTATCAATGAGTAGTAGGAGCCATTCACAGAGAACAATGTTGTAATATATTGATTGGGAATTCATATCCGGTCTGCATGCCAAGACCAGTCATTCAGTCCCTACTACCCCTAAACGTCCAAGCACGGTCCAACTCACTCCAACCCAATGAACCAGAATCTAGGACATGCTCTATGACCGTTACATGACCATGATGACCGTAACGACATAACATGCTCAAACCAAATGAAGCCAAAATGAACAAGGCTCAATAACCACGAAGATGACCATATAACATGACCATACAACATGACCGTACAACATGACCGTACAACATGCTTATATAGTTGTCGTTAGAGTAAGAACCTTCCCGTCTGCTCTTTACATAGTAATAAAGATTTACAGGTAGAAGATTAAAACTGTTACACACTGCCTACTGCACAATGTCAGACTGTCAAGACCCACGGGGAAACCAAGAGGACAAAATTAATATGTCAATTCCACACACAGTCACAATAGGCCCACTATAGTGCTGTAACGTGTCTATAGGCCCAGTCCTGGCTAACAGCATGTCATCCTAACTCCAACCAATTTCCCTAAAGTCCCGGTGTAACCATGACTACTTCTACAGTTGTAAACCGTCTAGAAAAATGGATAGAAAACCGAGGTTGTAATCACCGACGAAGGCCAATATTCTTTGTTGTCAAGAACACAAAAGCTTAGAGGCCATGTTCATTACATGAATGAAAGACCAGGGTTGGTTAAGGTCAGGGGTCAGAGGGTTTTCTCCACATTCCTGCTAGGTTCCATAGTTCCATAGGAATGCCTCTGAGAAATAACCCACTGCCATGAGAACCATGAGGACAGACTGGGAAGGGAACGCAGCAGGACAGGTTCATGTAGGAGGGACTCAGTCAGAACAGCCAGGCCCATTAAACACGCTATATAGAGGCTACTGGAACTAGCTAGCCGTTGACAACGATGAAGATTTGAAGAACACCATTCACGCACTGATCTAAAGAGAGAGGCAATGAGTTGGCGTGTGGTCATAGTACTGTACGGAGACCTTGGTCTCTTGAACATAATTCGCTAGGTCAGGACGTCTCAAATGCACTGTGGGACACGCGACGACAAAGGGGGAATGGCGATACGGTCTGAGAAGTCGGTCACGGCCAAGGCGTAAAGAACCTGTGGTGTGACATGCTACACAAGTTACGAATCTTTAGGAGTTCAGTGAGGCACAGGAGGGAACAGTAGCTTTCAGAGACAACTCCCTGACTCCCCCGACCCTGTCAAACCAAAAAACAACATCCCAACCCACCCACCCGATAATGTCAATTCGACAACATTTCAAGCTATTTAAGCTTTTTTCAAAAAAAAGAATAAAAAAAATAAAATACAAATAATAAAATAAAATAAAATCATTGTAATAAACAATAAAACAATATTAATAATCTATTCATACGAACACAGAATATTGCCAATTTCTTGTTTCATATGTCCTGTTAATTAGTTGTGAATATCGGTTGCATTACCCAAGCCCCTACCTACTCCTGCCACTAATCTAGTCCTACGTCATGCCCCGTTTTCTCTGTGTGTGTGTGTGTACTGTCTGTCCATGTTTTAGAACCACCTTGGGCATACTGTAATATAGTGTCCTGACAACTTAAAGACATACAAACATGACCTAAGCATATCTCACATTTATCTCTATTTTTTTTTTTTTTCATGTGAAATCCTAAGAGGAGCAGTGATGTGAGCTAACTAACACCATATATTACAGCGCTTAAAAGCCAAGTGTCTCTCTCTCTCCCACTCTCTCACTACATCCTCCCTTCTGCATGTAGAGGGATGAAGGGATGGAGGGATTCCAACTTCGACCAAAAGTGATCCTGTTCTGTGTCGAATCAACCTAAAGCGCAGGCTCTATGAGGAGTCAGAGCTATCCTTCCCACCACCCCCAGAACCCTCTTCTCCACACAGACTAAGTGTATGTCTCCCCTCTCAGCTGATGCCTCCCTTCAGAGTCTGGTTTATTCATTCTATTTATATGACACCTGCATCCTCATCAATTCATATGATGGATGCCTCCGTTAGTGGTGATATGATGGATGCCTGCTAGTGGTACAGGACTGTCGGCAGTCTGCTCCAATGGACGGATGCATGAGTATACATAGTACATTAGCGTTACTATTTCATGTGGAACGTTGGCTAGATTGAACACTCACTTGATACCTATACAGACTTAAGATGGTGACGCGTCGCCATGACTACAAGGCACCCCAACAGTCTGAGATAAAACAGGCCCAATACTTAAATGATAAGATTATTGTAGCACTCTAAACTTCATTTTGCTATGTGACTTCCATTGGGTTGTAATGGCAGACAAAGCCTGAAGGAAAGAGAACCACACCTGTGACTACTTCCTATGGGAGAATCCCTCCGCCCCCTGGCCCACTATCAGGTGTGTGTGTGTGTGTGTGTGTGTGTGTGTGTGTGTGTGTGTGCAGGAGAGGGAGATAATCTAAAACCTAATCTTATATCACCCAGTTCCCCTCTAAGTCAATACAAATCTTTTCTCATATCTGTTTACCTTCCTGCCTCATCGCTCGGCAAAAATGAAAAAGTTCTCAACCCCCCAACCTTTTCTCTTCACTATACGGTCTTCAAGTCTGCCCCCAGTTCTCACGCCTCAACTCCTCCCCTCCATCCCTTTCTCTCAACCTCTCCCTATCCAACCACCCATCCCTTGGCAAGAGTAAGAGAACGGGAGATGGAGATGGGAGCGGAGGGAGGCTGAGGGATGAAGAGGTGGAGGAAGTGAAGCCCAGGGCAGGGAGGGTGAAGAAGAGGAGGGCATTCAGAACAGGGTCCCGTTTAACAGCACCCCCCTCCAGACTGCCTGACAGGGGTGCTGTCTATCTTCAGGTTGGGCTTGTCCCCTCCGGCCGTGGCCCCGGGGCCCATCCTCTTCTTGATTTCAGCAGCCATGGTCATGAAGGCCTGCTCCACATTGGTGGCGTTCTTGGCACTCGTCTCCAGGAAAGGGATGGCCAGGGAGTCGGCAAACTCCTGCAGGCGGCAGACAGGGATAGAATAGATCAAACATAGATATAGAAAACATAGAACATACAAGGTAATGCCCAGCTGTTGTTGTATTGTCCATGGTGTTTAATTATGAAAAGCAGTGACAGTATGGTCTGTCATTTAGTCTGCGAGTTTAATATGCACTAGTGATGGGGGAAAACATTTATACAGTTGCATATCGCGACATTTTATCTATACTTTGACTCAAAGTATCTTTTTTTTGTGTTTATCTGACCAATGAAAATAAAAGATCTAATATTATGCTATCGATCCCCTCAGGTATTACCACATTGATAAGGAGGACATAGCTTTCTAGAGATATTGAGTGCTCAAAACTAAGAAATTAGCTACTTTATTGATTTGTGTAGCCTGAAATCTCCTAAACACTACTCACTGGGAGTGTATTTCATCCGGGTTTGTAGATGTTGTATGGTAGCTGTACCTTGGCTGTTGTGTAGTCCACTACTTTCTTGGTGGTGAGGTCACACTTGTTCCCCACCAGCAGCTTGTTGACGTTCTCGCTGGCGTAGCGGTCGATCTCCTGCAGCCACTGCTTCACATTGTTGTACGACTCCTACAGAGCAGGATAGAGTTACACAAGACAGAGTGTGAGAATCGTGACAATGTATGGCTGCCTATCCTACAGGCATGTGAGAAACAGGCAGAGGGCTAATATGTCCACGCCATCACAGTTTAGTGAGTCAAAAGGACTTGGGAAGTACAGCATTTGATTTGATTAAGAATTTTTACAACCCAGTACGTCTAAGCACAGATCGCCTCTTTGAACTAATAACCCACCTGGTCTGTGACATCATAGACCACGATGATGCCGTGGGCCCCCCTGTAGTAACTGGAGGTGATGGTGCGGAACCTCTCCTGACCAGCGGTGTCCCACTGAGAGAGGGAGGGAGAGACAAACAGACTAGACTCACTTAATGACTGAACACACACTCACCTGTCATCACCCAAGTTCACATCACTCCTGTCCTGAAAGCATTTGGATTAGCACTAGGTATGTACGGTCAACGGAATATCACACTAACATCTATAGTTCGTCCTCCTTGCATCTAAAGAGCCACGGTGGGAACAGAACTGGATCCCTGTTGTTTAGCCTTAGGGTGTGGTGTTACACTACAGAGCAAACACAGGAGGTAAAACTAAGCAACATAACTAATTACTGAACCGTTTATCAAATCTAATCAAGCCTTTATAACATCAGAAAATGGGCGCCACTGTTGGGAGTAAAGGCGGGGGGAGTGGGTAGTGGTGGCGGAGTTGGTGGTGGCGGTAGTAGTGTTGGTAGTAGTGGTGTTGGTAGTGGTAGTAGTAGTGGTGGTGGTAGTGGTAGTGTTAGTAGTAGTAGTGGTAGTGGTGGTAGTAGTAGTGGTAGTGTTAGTAGTAGTAGTGTTGGTAGTAGTGGTAGTAGTAGTGGTAGTGGTGTTGGTAGTAGTGGTAGTAGTAGTGGTAGTGGTGGTAGTAGTAGTGTTGGTAGTAGTGGTGTTGGTAGTGGTAGTAGTAGTGGTGGTGGTAGTGGTAGTGTTAGTAGTAGTAGTGGTAGTGGTGGTGGTAGTAGTAGTGGTAGTGTTAGTAGTAGTAGTGTTGGTAGTAGTGGTAGTAGTAGTGGTAGTGGTGTTGGTAGTAGTGGTAGTAGTAGTGGTAGTGGTGGTAGTAGTAGTGTTGGTAGTAGTGGTAGTGGTGGTAGTGGTGGTGGTGGTAGTGTTAGTAGTAGTAGTGTTGGTAGTAGTGGTAGTAGTGGTGGTAGTGGTAGTGGTGGTGGTGGTAGTAGTAGTAGTGGTAGTAGTAGTGGTGTTGGTAGTAGTGGTAGTGGTAGTAGTGGTGGTGGTAGTGGTAGTGGTGGTGGTAGTGGTGTTGGTAGTAGTGGTAGTAGTGTTGGTAGTGGTAGTAGTGTTGGTAGTAGTGGTAGTAGTGTTGGTAGTAGTGGTAGTAGTGTTGGTAGTGGTAGTAGTGTTGGTAGTAGTGGTAGTAGTGGTGGTGGTGTTGGTAGTAGTGGTAGTAGTGTTGGTAGTGGTGGTGTTGGTGGTAGTGGTAGTAGTGGTGGTAGTAGTGGTGTTGGTAGTAGTGGTAGTGTTAGTAGTGGTGTTGGTAGTAGTGGCTGTATTGGTAGTGTTAGTGGTGGTGGTAGTGTTAGTGGTGTATTAATGGTAGTAGTGTTGGTAGTGGTGGTGTTGGTAGTAGTGGTGGTAGTGGCGGTGTTGGTAGTGGTGGTGGTAGTGGTAAAAATAAACCCATTGCAGGTAGAAAATATCCTGATAAAAATAAATATCATATAAATCACATTGGGCTGTCTGCAATGAACTTGAAACATTGTATCAACTATTAACGTGGGTCCTGCCTGAAGCTCCTTGCAACATTGTATAAAATATTCCCTCAGACAGACACAGCTGTAGGCTATTTGCGCTCGGGATAAGAAGTAATCAGGTAGGCCTATTTTATGACGTTTCCACTGGATCAGGGCATGACATTTCTCCCTTTCACGCCGAGTGGTTATCGAAAGGGAGAGAGCTGGAAAGATTTTTCAAATACATTGAGGAACTATTGTAATTCTCAATGGATGTAAAAACAGACTTTGTTTGCTTGCTGTTTGAGGTGAAGAAAATATTACTTTGAGGAGCTCCACAGCTCATTAGTGGTGGTGCATTAAGCCAATCAGAAACACTATCAGATCCCCAAATGGGTACATTTATAGGCCTACATTTGCGAGCAGGCCCGGTAGCCTACAGGCCTAGTTCTATGCGTAATCAGGTACGTGTCCTTACTCAACACTGACAGGAGCGTTCCAAACAAAAGACAATGACTAAATTGACAAAACTCGTAAATGGAATTAAATAAACCAAAACTTGTTTCTCACAAGTGTAGCATAGGTTGTGCGCTCTGCAAACAACGTGTCCACTCAGACAATGAGAACGGTAAAAGACTGGAATAATATTATATTGAATGCATTAACAGACATTACTGTAACCAAACAAACATTGTTGATTAGAAATTAACAGTAAATGTACTACTGGTGATACTGTATGTACTGGGGAATTGATAGACACTAACAATCAAATGCAAACAATTCACAAAATGAAGTTACGAAACAATGAATGTGCATAAATTTGCGGGAGAGAGTGCATTCTAGAAAGACGTGCATTGTGCAGCCACACTCCTCCTCCTTCTTGGACTGTGCCATCCCCGCAGCCTCCGCAATGGATTAGTCTCTGCCTCCGCAATAGATTAGTTCACTGAGATGGGCGAGAATAAGACAGGTGGTGTGCCATAAAAAAATATTAATGTATTTGCTGCTGCTCGAAAAATAAATAAAGAATTGGTCCACCAACAGCCTATCGACCAAACAATCGACTAGTCGAATAATTGGGGTCAGTGGTGGTGGTGGTGATAGTGGTGGTGGTGATAGTGGTAGTGGTGGTGATAGTGGTGGTGGTGGTGATAGTGGTAGTGGTGGTGATAGTGGTGGTGGTGGTGATAGTGGTGGTGGTGGTGTTGATAGTGGTGGTGGTGTTGATAGTGGTGGTGGTGGTGGTGATAGTGGTGGTGGTGGTGGTGATGGTGATAGTGGTGGTGGTGTTGATAGTGGTGGTGGTGGTGATAGTAGTGGTGGTGATAGTAGTGGTGGTGATAGTAGTGGTGGTGATAGTGGTGGTGATAGTAGTGGTGGTGATAGTAGTGGTGGTGATAGTGGTGGTGGTGGTAGTAGTGGTGGTGATAGTGGTGGTAGTGTTGGTAGCGTTGGTGGTAGTGGTGGTGGTGGTAGTAGTGTTTGTAGTAGTGTTGGTAGTAGTAGTGGTAGTGTTGGTAATGGTAATGGTTGTGGTGGTAGTAGTGGTGTTGGTAGTGGTGGTGGTAGTGTTGGTAGTAATGGTAGTGGTGGTGGTAGTGGTGGTGGTAGTGGTGGTAGTAGTGGTGGTGGTAGTGTTGGTAGTAATGGTAGTGTTGGTAGTGTTGGTAGTGTTGGTAGTGGTGGTGGTAGTGGTGGTAGTAGTGGTAGTGGTGGTGGTAGTGGTGGTGTTGGTAGTGGTGGTGGTAGTGTTGGTAGTGTTGGTAATGGTAGTGTTGGTGACATGCTGCAGTGTTCATTGTGTCAGACTCACAATCTGTAGTTTGATGGTCTTGCCGTCCAGCTCGATGGTGCGGATCTTGAAGTCTACACCGATGGTGCTGATGTAGCTCTCTGTGTAGGTGTCATCCTGGAGGGAGAACAGTTAGACATATCCAGGAACCTGCATTTTTGACAGAAGGCACCTGAACGCCACTTACTAAACAACTGTGTACATTAATAGTATATACGGTAACCATACTTACAGCAAATCGGAGCAGAAGACAGGACTTTCCCACACCGGAGTCACCAATAAGGAGGAGCTTAAACAGGTAGTCACTGAAATGAAACCATCCAGCATTAGACCAAAGACTAGACATTCTAAACAGTGTTGCTACTTAACTCCAGTAATAAACCCTACGGATGTGACGTTGCATCAATTTCTTCTACTTAGGATTAGTGTTGTCACAATACCAAAATTGTACTAACGATATGATACCGAGTAGTATCGCAATTCCACGGGGAAAAAAACAAAATCAGTGGCCTAGCATCCTGTTCGCCCCGTCCCCCGGACGGTTGTTCCCATTTTCTAAACGTTCTACGCAATGTGCTACGCTGAGAAGTATTTCTGTCTGTAATAAAGGGGAAAAACTCATTCTGATTAGCTGGGCCTGGCTCCCCAGTGGGTGGGCCTATGCCTTCCCAGGCCCACCCATGGCCTCTGCCCAGTCATGTGAAATCCATAGATTAGGGCCTAATTTATTTATTTCAATATACTGATTTCCTTCTATGAACTGTAACTCAGTAAAATCTTTGAAATGGTTGCATGTTGCGTTTATATTTTTGTTCATAATGATCTGCATGTCATTGTGGCAGTAAGAGGGAAGCATTGCATGAAACCTTCTTTACTCTTCAGTTAACACAGACACACACACTCTCCATCCTTTCCTCTTTCCTCACACACGCTCTCTGGTCTCCCTCTCTCTCAGAAGCAGTGCTCCATTTTCCCCTCTCTGGAACTCAGAGGCTGCATGACAGTGAACTTGCAAAGTCTACTCAGATTGGCCTGTGCACTTGGTTATGACAGGCGATTAAATTATACAATGTATCAACATTGCTCCCTGCTCCAATGTAACACATGTACAAATCTAACAGAAGACTCATCAGGGCCTGCATCCCCTCTCGCCCTCACGGCTAAATTATATTTTAAAAACCTGATGGAAAAATAGATGCGCATGAAGAGCAGACAGAGGGAAGCAGGTGAGTGAAGGCTGGTTGGGGATGCGGCTGGCTGATTACAGCTGCCACACATGATATGTGCATAATATTGGACCTGCGCATACAAGAGACTAAAGGCTGTTGCTTAAATTCAACTGAATTTATAAACAAAACAGACTTTATAAACATCTTATAACAGGCGCCAGCAGGTTCTTTGGATCGGTAAGGCTGGAAAACTTGGTAGTATCATATGAAACGGTACTACGGTATTCTAAAATATTGGTATCATAAGTTGAATTATGTTTTGGTACCGTGATATTACGGTGGTACCGGTATACCTTGCAACACTACTTAGGATAGCTTAGGATTGTAGGCTAAGGCCCAATATAGAGAAAGTGTGGGGAAAGACACTCCTGAGGCAACAATTTATCACATAATGTTTTTGTTTTTTAAAAACATTTTTAGTCATTTAGCAGACGCTCTTATCCAGAGCGACTTACAGTTAGGTGAGTGCACACATTTTTCATACTGGCCCCCCGTGGGAATCGAACCCACAACCCTGGTGTTGCAAGCGCCATGCTCTACCAACTGAGCTACAGGAGGGCTACCAATATTAATTTGTGTTCAAGCAACTACTTCTACATAGGGCATTTAGCTGTGCCTCTGGCAGTACACAGAACTAATTCACCGATATGGAACTGAAATGTTTAACATTATGCAAAGCAACTATCATTACTGCCCTTACGCACAGTATGTACTCCAAAATCCACCTTCAGCCAAGTATGGCTAGCTGCAGTCCAATATGGCGACCGGAGTATGGGCGAGTGGGTGTGTCGAAAGGAGTGGGTGTATGGAAAGCGAATCAGCTAATTGGGCAGTCACTCAATTAGCCTGTGTCAGCAAAAAAAAAATAGATTGGTAAATTAGTCTAGCGGCCAGCTATCTAAACTTGTAGTAAGCAAGTCCGAATTACCGACCGGGGTGGGGCCCATTCATAATCACTTATCATATTAAAAACTGCAAACATTTGCCTCCACCCTATGGCAAATGTGTAGAATTGCAGGAAATGAACTTTAAAGCTTAAATGTTCTCTCTTCGCTGTCACAAGGGGGGCCGCTAAAATGTTTTGCTCGGCAAGGTGAGGGGGTGAGGGCTATCAATGTGTTTTGCAGACCCATGAGCTACTGCAGCCACTCATGATGAGTTCCGATTTTTGTGGCCCCCACCCCCATCAAAATTACCCATCCATGGTCTAATCTATAATAAAGGTAAATTAAATAGCGCTTTTGACACACCTACACTCTGGTCTCCATATTGGGATGCATCTCCTTCTCCCTTCCGCACCTCCGATAAAATTACTCATTACTGCCACGCACAGGTCGGCTGATCCAGCAGCAGTACAGTATCGCGAAAGATCATTGATTTTATTTAGGCATTTTTTTGGAAGTACATACCGTGCGTCGTGCGTAACGGCAGTAATGACGATAGTTGTTCTGCGAAACGCCATATTCTGGTGAGTACCGAACGTATTGACATAACGTTTGCAGAGGTGGTCAATGGGACTTTGAATTGAAGGATCCTGTGCGTCAGAGCAGACCTCGTCTCCTCAAGCCCATATACTCTGGTACAGTAGCATTAACAACATAGTTAACATTAGCTAGTTAGCTACATTACAACTAGAGACAAAGAACAGAGTGCCATCACAGAACTGTGGGTGCGTGTGTTTCTGACAACGCGATCTCAAAGCAAGACATGCTACTTTAACTACTGCGCCGGTTTGACGTTTCAGCACCACGTCCTATTTCTCCGGTCGCCACCGCACCGAGCATTTCAGGGCCACACACAAGTGACAGATGTTTGAGGGACTAGGAAGCTAGCTATATTTATTGACAATGCGTATATCAATGACGTGATAGCTAGCTAGCTATGTTTATGTAAAACATTATGCTAACTAACGTTAGCTGGCACGAGAAAGCGATCAGCTGACGCTAGCTAGCTGAATAGCTACATACCGCTCGAGACGCAAACGTTATAGAACTGCCCGCGCACTACTAAAACAAAACAACAATAGCGTGTTGGATTTATGCATGTACCATTACAGTAAAACATATTAGTGGTTCTCGGGGCGGCGGGTGTACTCACTATTCTGGATTCATGATTTGACTGACGTTCGGGATGTGTTTTTCTTTCGGCGATTTGACTGTTCCTTCCTCCTCTCACTCACTCACAAGCAAAAGATGGCTTGTAGGTCTGGATATCCGAGGCACTTGAATGTCTATTTCACCGTCTTTTTTACCTACCCTTGTCCTTCTTGGGTGTCTAATCGTTATGAGGCTATATAAAGTTTACAGACATTCCTATTTTCTTCTGATTTGACAGGTTTAAATTATCATTTTTCTTTCTTTCTGTGTCCGCTCCTTGCTCGAAGTACAAGATGGCTGCGCAGGTGCGGCAGTGACATCAAATGACGTGGCACTACAGACAAATCTAGAACGGGTCTGATGATGGGAGTTGTAGTTCAAAGTCTACTGCCGCATTCAAAACAACTGGGAAATCTCCGATTTAAGTGCGTTCAAGACAACTGAGAACTCAAAAAAAAAACGAGCTCCAACTGGGAGAATTCGTTTTGTACGGTCATCCAACTTGGAATTCCAAGTCGAGAACTCGGGCCTCTTTCTAGAGCTCCGACTTTCCGACCTGAAGATCACTGACGACCTCGTTTCTTTTCGAGTTCCCAGTTGTCCTGCAAGCACCATACCAAGACATGATGACGCCACAGAGTTTCTAAGCCCAGAGGCGCAACATCGCGAGACTTCTGGGAA
Source organism: Coregonus clupeaformis (assembly GCF_020615455.1). NCBI lineage: Eukaryota > Metazoa > Chordata > Actinopteri > Salmoniformes > Salmonidae > Coregonus > Coregonus clupeaformis. Next base: position 11,991,709 of record NC_059199.1, read on the forward strand.
CGCTTGCGAAACAGACCAAGCAGAACAGGCTGCGAAAAGTGAACAATTATTCCTTGGTTGTTACTTTTCTCGAAATCTAAAGGCACAACCTAGATTCGAGCCAATTTCTTAAGTAGTTGAACATGGTATTACTCCACCTAGCTAAAGTGACAAACTGACACGTTTTCATTTTCGTCAAAAACAACTGTATATCGGAGTGCCTTTGATTTGACGGCCTGCACATGCGCAGTTCGGCGACCGTTAGACCCGATGATGTGTTTCTACGTATGAGGTTTGCGAGCGAAGGTCGCCATGAGATCGCCTACAACATTTACATTTTAGTAATTTAGCAGATGCTCTTATCCAGAGCGACTTACAGTTAGTGAGTGCATACATTTTCATACTGGCACCCCGTGGGAAACGAACCCACAACCCTGGCGTTGCAAGCGCCATGCTCTACCACCTGAGCTACAGGACGACAAGCGTCATCGGGGATTTCTAATGGAGAATAAGTTTTAGCCTATCTTCATACTGTACTGTCTTTGGTGACAGATCATTTCACATTTACATTTACGTCATTTAGCAGACGCTCTTATCCAGAGCGATTTACAAATTGGTGCATTTAACTTATGATAGCCAGTGGGACAACCACTTGTTGTTGTTTTTTAATGGGGGGGTTAGAATGATTACTTTTATACTATTCCAGGTATTCCTTAAAGAGGTAGGGTTTCAAGTGTCTCCTGAAAGTGGTCAGTGACTCCGCTGTCCTGTTGTTCCACCATTGGAGTGCCAGAGCAGCGAATAGCTTTGACTGGGCTGAGCGGGAACTGTGCTTCCGTAGAGGTAGGGGGGCTAGCAGGCCAGAGGTGGAGATCACACTCTATTCTTGCACAATATCACTCTTTCTTCATGCAAATTTGAATTCTATGGAAATAGGAAAATGTAATGCTTTTATGTAGCTATGGATTTCAAAGATCATCCCTAAAACAATGTTCATTATTTAAAAAAAGTATCAAACTTTATTCAAGTTGACATATAATGGATTATCAAACATTATTTACAGAAGTTGGAGAAACATTGTGGCACACCAATCATCAGTAGAGAAGGTAATGCCCAGTTGTTGTAATCTGTCTGCAACACACACACATACACACACACACACACACACACACACACACACACAGAGAGAGATACTGTACATATAAAAGTGTCAAGGTGATTTGAATTGATCGATATTTGATATGTTGATTTGTGCCCTGGTATCTAACCACAGAGATAACACATGGAATAAACACAGTCAAACACGCTTTGATTGTTGTAGGCTATAACTGTAGCTGACAGAACATAAAACACCAAACTGACTGAAACACAAAAACACCAGAGAACGGTTTACAGAGCAGAGTCTCTTTCACAAAAAGCATCTATAAACCACCCACAACGCCATCCTAATCCACTGTCTTCACAGCAGATTCACTTTTCGTACACAACAGATATCCTTCCTCATCTTTCTTGGGTGGAGGTTTAGCAGTAGCCCCAGCCCCCACAGGGGTGGGCAGGTACAGGTTCCCCACTGCGCCCCCCTCGGAATCGAGGTCGTCGTGTCCATCGGCAACCCACTGACTGTGAGTGGCAGCCTCCAGGCCCTGGTTGATGTAGTGGGCCTCCTGGCTGGCCTCCAGCGGCGGCAGCTCACACAGAAGGGCTTTGAGCGTCTCCCCCAGCTCCCTGAAACCAGGCCTGTGTCCCGGCTCCCTATGCCAACAACTCAGCATCACCTCATAACTAAGGGGGAGATGAGAGGTGCAGGGAGAGAGATGAGTAGATATACAGTGCATAAAATTGAGTGAGATGAGAGAGAAAGAAAGAGAGAGAGAGGGGAGAGAGAGAGGGAGGTGAAGAGGGAGAGAGAAAGAGAGAGGCAGAGAGAGAGAAAGAGAGGGAGGGAGGAAGAGAGAAAGAGGGGGGAGGGAGAGAGAAAGAGGGGGGAGGGAGAGAGAGGGAGGGAGGGAGGGAGGGAGGGATAAATAAATAAAGAGAGAGAGGGAGAGGGGAGGGAGGGAGGGAGGGAGGGAGAGAGAGGAAGAGGGGGAGAGAGAGAGGGGGGGAGCGAAAGAGAGAGGAATAAGTCAGACAGTGCAGAAAGGAAGAGAGAAGGGGAGAAGAAGATCGATTGAGATCCAGGGATGGAGAGAGGATAAAGGAAAAGTGAGACACAGTACAGTATCAGAGAGAGGGAAAGGAAGATGGATTTAGAGGGGGAGAGCGAGAGGCAGGGGGAACATATGATTCATTACACAGACAATATCACCTCTTTGTACATGCTCCATGTTGCCCAACTCTCAGTTACAGCCTGTCGTGCCAATAAGGCTCACGTTGATTCAGTTAATTAGGGCAACAGAACTACAGGGGAGGTCCAGAAGCTAACCAATAAATATTTGGGGAGAAACCAGGAGCACGTTAGGACCCACTGGGCAGATGTCAGTTCAACGTCTAACTTTGATCAGAGGTGTAAAGTACTTAAGAAAAAATACTTGAAAGTACTACTTAAGTCGTTTTTTGGGGGTATCTGTATTTTACTATTTATATTTTCGACAACCTTTACTTTTACTCCAATACATTCCTGAAGAAAATATGTACTTTTTACTCCATACATTTTCACTGGCACCCAAAAGTACTTGTTACATTTTGAATGCTCAGGCAGGACAGCAATATGGTCTAATTCACGTATCTATTAATATAACGTGTTGCCATCCCTACTGCCTCTGATCTGGAGGACTCACTAAACACAAATACTGCGTTTGTAAATAGTGCTGGCTGTCCGTAAATTTTAAAAACAAGAATATCATGCCATCTGGTTTGCTTAATACAAGGAATTTGATGTATGGCATTTACTTTTACTTTATACTTTTACTCAAGTATGACAATTTAGTACTTTTTCCACCACTGTACTTAAGTACATTTAAAACCAGATACTTTTAGACTTTTACTCAAGTGGTATTTTACTGGGTGACTTTCACTTTTATTGAGTCATTTTCTATTAAGGTATTTTTACTTTTACTCAAGTATGACAATTGAGTACTTTTTCCACCACTGGCTTTGATATACATTTGGTTGAGTTGTCAAAACTAAACTAAAATTTCACCCTGTACTTGGATGTAGGTTAAAAGTTGGGTAAAAAATATACGAAATTCACTTACGTTGATTACTTTTTGCAAATCCAATCAGTTTTCCACATTGATTCAACGTCATCACATTAAATTTTTTGGTTGAAATGACGTGGAAACAACGTTGATTCAACCAGTTTCTGCCCAGTGGGGTACAAACGTGGCCCAAGTTGTCAACTACTCTGTGTGAATCTGTAAACTGAAGTTTTCACTAAATACAGCTACACATTCAAATGATGTATGAATGTTAATGCAAAACATTCTCAATTAATTATTGCACTCACACATTACATTGTAAACAGAGGCTAGTGGTTACCATATCTACATTCACTAGATCAGTGCTTGTGAACTTGAGCTACATCCCCCCACTGATTCCATAACAAGTGAGGTCACACTTCTAAACTAGACAAAAATAAAGTGAGGACTAACAGTTTGTCATCACACTCAGGAGGCTTGAGTCTGTGTCCAGCGTTCAGCAGCTCCAGGAGCTCATAGTTGTGGACCCCAGGATACGGTGTCCTTCCCCTGGACACTATCTCCCACATGGTGACCCCAAATGACCACTGTAGTAAAGGGGCACACACACACACATACACACTTTCTTCAATTTAAACATGCATTGACATTATAACACCAAGTTATCTTTATGATCAACCTCTGCTAGCTTCAGTAATGAGTAGCAAACATAGTTTGTCCAGGTCAGGTCACACTGCTGGTCCTAGTGATGGGTCAGTCAGATGTCATGCCAGTCATCTCTTAGTCATGTGTGACTTACCACGTCACTCTTGCTGGTAGAGATGGACTCTGATAGGCTCTCTATGGCCATCCACTTGACTGGCATGCGGATAGCCACTGTCTGTCTGTAGTAGTTGTTGCTGTATATCTTCTTGGAGAGGCCGAAGTCAGCCACACACACACGCAAGTCGTCCCCCAACCTGGGAAAGACACACATACACACACAAGTCATCCCTCAACCCGGGAAAGACACACATACACACACAAGTCATCCCTCAACCTGGGAAAGACACACACACACACACAAGTCATCCCTCAACCTGGGAAAGACACACACACACACACAAGTCATCCCTCAACCTGGGAAAGACACACACACACAAGTCATCCCTCAACCTGGGAAAGACACACACACACACACACACACACAAGTCATCCCTCAACCTGGGAAAGACACACACAAGTCATCCCCCAAACTGGGAAAGGCACACACAAGTCATCCCTCAACCTGGGAAAGACACACACACGAGCGCAGACACACACAGATACACACACAGCAAGTCTGACTGGTAGTCAACTACGTTATGCACTATTTATTAATATGTACTTACAGCTACAAAGAAAACATGTTTAATATTGCATGATCATCTGTATGCCTATTCATTGTGACAAGGCTTTGTTTCAATTGATTTACCAACCACTGTATCCATCCATCCCACTATCCTGATATCAATCTGTGGCTTGGTACCATGTCCTCGAAGGCCTGGAAGAACCTTACCCATCCTCTGAACATGTTGGTAGGTTCCATCTTATAGTATGCCCTTAGCTGAATACCAGTGGTGTGGACATAGATCAGTGTTGGCTCATAATAATGGCTGGAACGGAGCAAATGGAATGGCACCAAACCATGTGTTTGATACCATTCCACTGATTCCACTCCAGCCATTACCACGAGGCCGTCCTCCCCAATTAAGGTGCCACCGACCTCCTGTGACATAGATGCAGTCTTCCTTTGAACAAAGAGGCCTTACCTGAGGCTCCCATGTAAGGACACCCTGATTGACTGGCACGCCCTGGTGGACTTACATGCAGTTGCGTGCAGCCAGGTCCCTGTGCAAAAAGCCCTGTGAACTCAGATACTCCATCCCTGCTGCAATGTCAACCATGAAGCGCAGAAGACTCTGGTGAGGCACAAACTGTGAGGAGGGAAGAGGTATTCATTTAGATTATACATATTAGTCAGAGACTGTGTACGTGTGATGTGCGTCCTTGTGTCCATGCCTCTTTGTGTATGTGTGTGCGTGCGTGTGTGTGTATGTGTGTGCGTGTGTGTGTATGTGTGTGCGTGCGTGTGTGTGTTTGTGTGTGTGTGACTCACCATGGGAATATCCGCTTGGCGGGTAGTGATGAGGAACCGGCGCAGGTCTCCATGCTTCATGAAGGGTAGGATCACCAGAGCCACTGGGAGAGGAGAATCCTGCTCCTACTCCAAAGGAACCCTGCTGGACAAACACAGATATTACAACCAACTTTCAAAGGACGCCAATATTGCAGCAAGAATTTGGATGGTGAATGGAATGTTGATTAGAATATTAGCATTAAAGTCAGCGTTAAAATACATTTCCGAGTAAGGTGAGCTAGTAGGGGACTCTTACCAAGACGTTTGATGACTTTATGGTCAAAGTGCTGCATGATCTCTGCTTCCTTCAGAAACGAGTCTAAATCCTCCTGACTGTGTAGTCCAACTGAAGCCACACAGGGAGAATATATACAGTATAAACTATACAGACCACAGGTAGCAGGTGGCACCTTAATTGGTGAGGACGGGCTCATTAATGGCTGGAATGGAATCTATGGAATAGTATCAAACATATCGGTTCCCCTGTGTTTGATAACATTCCATTCACTCCATTCAAGCCATTATTATGAGCCGTCCTCCTCTCTGCAGCCTCCTGTGCTACAGACGTACAGCACTAAGGAATAGGCTGCATTCATGTTACATGGGGATAATTCAAGATATCCATTCATGTTACATGGGAATAATTCAAGATATCCATTAATGTTACATGGGAATAATTCAAGATATCCATTCATGTTACATGGGGATAATTCAAGATATCCATTCATGTTACATGGGAATAATTCAAGATATCCATTAATGTTACATGGGAATAATTCAATATATCCATTAATGTTACATGGGCATAATTCAATATATCCATTCATGTTACATGGGGATAATTCAAGATATCCATTCATGTTACATGGGGATAATTCAAGATATCTATTAATGTTACATGGGGATAATTCAAGATATACATTCATGTTACATGGGAATAATTCAAGATATCCATTCATGTTACATGGGAATAATTCAAGATATCCATTAATGTTACATGGGGATAATTCAAGATATCCATTAATGTTACATGGGAATAATTCAAGATATCCATTAATGTTACATGGGAATAATTCAATATATCCATTAATGTTACATGGGCATAATTCAAGATATCCATTCATGTTACATGGGGATAATTCAAGATATCCATTCATGTTACATGGGGATAATTCAAGATATCCATTAATGTTACATGGGAATAATTCAAGATATCCATTCATGTTACATGGGAATAATTCAAGATATCCATTCATGTTACATGGGGATAATTCAAGATATCCATTCATGTTACATGGGGATAATTCAAGATATCCATTAATGTTACATGGGAATAATTCAAGATATCCATTCATGTTACATGGGAATAATTCAAGATATCCATTCATGTTACATGGGAATAATTCAAGATATCTATTAATGTTACATGGGGATAATTCAAGATATACATTCATGTTACATGGGGATAATTCAAGATATCCATTCATGTTACATGGGGATAATTCAAGATATCCATTCATGTTACATGGGGGATAATTCAAGATATCCATCAATGTTACATGGGGATAATTCAAGATATCCATTAATGTTACATGGGGATAATTCAAGATATACATTCATGTTACATGGGAATAATTCAAGATATCCATTCATGTTACATGGGAATAATTCAAGATATCCATTAATGTTACATGGGGATAATTCAAGATATCCATTAATGTTACATGGGAATAATTCAAGATATCCATTAATGTTACATGGGAATAATTCAATATATCCATTAATGTTACATGGGCATAATTCAAGATATCCATTCATGTTACATGGGGATAATTCAAGATATCCATTCATGTTACATGGGGATAATTCAAGATATCCATTAATGTTACATGGGAATAATTCAAGATATCCATTCATGTTACATGGGAATAATTCAAGATATCCATTAATGTTACATGGGGATAATTCAAGATATCCATTAATGTTACATGGGGATAATTCAAGATATCCATTCATGTTACATGGGGATAATTCAAGATATCCATTCATGTTACATGGGGATAATTCAAGATATCCATTAATGTTACATGGGGATAATTCAAGATATCCATTCATGTTACATGGGGATAATTCAAGATATCCATTCATGTTACATGGGAATAATTCAAGATATCTATTAATGTTACATGGGGATAATTCAAGATATACATTCATGTTACATGGGGATAATTCAAGATATCCATTCATGTTACATGGGGATAATTCAAGATATCCATTCATGTTACATGGGAATAATTCAAGATATCCATTCATGTTACATGGGAATAATTCAAGATATATATTAATGTTACATGGGGATAATTCAAGATATACATTCATGTTACATGGGAATAATTCAAGATATCCATTCATGTTACATGGGAATAATTCAAGATATCCATTAATGTTACATGGGGATAATTCAAGATATCCATTCATGTTACATGGGAATAATTCAAGATATCCATTCATGTTACATGGGAATAATTCAAGATATCTATTAATGTTACATGGGGATAATTCAAGATATACATTCATGTTACATGGGAATAATTCAAGATATCCATTCATGTTACATGGGAATAATTCAAGATATCCATTAATGTTACATGGGGATAATTCAAGATATCCATTAATGTTACATGGGGATAATTCAAGATATCCATTAATGTTACATGGGAATAATTCAAGATATCCATTAATGTTACATGGGGATAATTCAAGATATCCATTCATGTTACATGGGGATAATTCAAGATATCCATTCATGTTACATGGGGATAATTCAAGATATCCATTAATGTTACATGGGGATAATTCAAGATATCCATTCATGTTACATGGGGATAATTCAAGATATCCATTCATGTTACATGGGAATAATTCAAGATATCTATTAATGTTACATGGGGATAATTCAAGATATACATTCATGTTACATGGGGATAATTCAAGATATCCATTCATGTTACATGGGGGATAATTCAAGATATCCATTCATGTTACATGGGAATAATTCAAGATATCTATTAATGTTACATGGGGATAATTCAAGATATACATTCATGTTACATGGGGATAATTCAAGATATCCATTCATGTTACATGGGAATAATTCAAGATATCCATTCATGTTACATGGGAATAATTCAAGATATCTATTAATGTTACATGGGGATAATTCAAGATATACATTCATGTTACATGGGAATAATTCAAGATATCCATTCATGTTACATGGGAATAATTCAAGATATCCATTAATGTTACATGGGGATAATTCAAGATATCCATTCATGTTACATGGGAATAATTCAAGATATCCATTCATGTTACATGGGAATAATTCAAGATATCTATTAATGTTACATGGGGATAATTCAAGATATACATTCATGTTACATGGGAATAATTCAAGATATACATTCATGTTACATGGGAATAATTCAAGATATCCATTAATGTTACATGGGGATAATTCAAGATATCCATTAATGTTACATGGGGATAATTCAAGATATCCATTAATGTTACATGGGAATAATTCAAGATATCCATTAATGTTACATGGGGATAATTCAAGATATCCATTCATGTTACATGGGAATAATTCAAGATATCCATTAATGTTACATGGGAATAATTCAAGATATCCATTAATGTTACATGGGGATAATTCAAGATATCCATTCATGTTACATGGGGATAATTCAAAATATCCATTAATGTTACATGGGAATAATTCAAGATATCCATTCATGTTACATGGGGATAATTCAAGATATCCATTCATGTTACATGGGGATAATTCAAGATATCCATTAATGTTACATAGGGAAAATTCTAAATATCCATCAATGTTACATGGGGATAATTCAAGATATCCATTAATGTTACATGGGGATAATTCAAGATATCCATGAATGTTACATGGGGATAATTCAAGATATCCATTCATGTTACATGGGGATAATTCAAGATATCCATTCATGTTACATGGGAATAATTCAAGATATCCATTAACGTTACGGCAGGTAGCTTAGTGGTTAAGAGCGTTGTGCCAGTAACCGAAAGGTCGCTGGTTCTAATCCCCGAGCCAACTAGGTGAAAAATCTGTCGATGTGCCCTTGAGCAAGGCACTTAACCCTAATTGCTCCTGTAAGTCGCTCTGGATAAGAGCGTCTGCTAAATGACTAAAATGTAAATGTAAATGTTACATGGGAGTAATTCAAGATATCCATTAATGTTACATGGGAATAATTCAATATATCCATTAATGGTATATGGGCATAATTCAATATATCCATTAATGTTACATGGGAATAATTCAATATATCCATTCATGTTACATGGGAATAATTCAAGATATCCATTCATGTTAAATGGGGATAATTCCCTGAATGATGCGTACCTCTCATGGTCTTGACAGCTACTTTGATGTCCATCCCTTCCTCTTGAGTAAAGATCCCCTCGTAGACAGAGCCAAACTCTCCTGGAGGTGCAGTCAGTCAAAACACATTATAATTCACTAAAAACATGCTTCATTATCAGGATATATCAATCAGAGATAGAATAGAACAACAGGCTGTAGAATAGAATAGTCTCATTGACTGACCAGCTCCCAGCTCCTTTCCCAGGGTCAGCAGGTTCCTGTCCACCAGGACGTCCCTCAGACTGGTCAGTAGTCTGTCACTAACACCCTCCAGCAACTGGACCACACCAGGTACCACCAGCGCTATAGGAGAAAAGGGAGAGGGGGAGTCCAACGGGGACACAACACTGTTATCTACATGGATAGGACTGTCAAATTAACTAGCTGAGTCAAATACTGTGTCTACTGTTTATAGTGAATTGTTGGCAGTTTTAGACTCACTGTTGACTTCCTGAGGGGCAGCATGTGGGCCCTCGTTACGACAATAGGTCACATCTGTGTGAAAAGGCAGCAGCTCCACCTGCTGGTCTTCACTGGAAAATAAATATATATCAACGTCTACATCCAAGCTAGATCACAAAGGCCGCAAAGGCTCTGTCCCCAGCAGAGGAGGCTGGTGGGAGGAGCTATGAGACGGGCTCATTGTAATGTCTGGAATGGAAGTTATGGAATGGAGTCAAACGTGGTTTCCATATGTTTGATACCGTTCCAATAATTCCATTCCAGACATTACAATGAGCCCATCCTCCTATAGCTCCTCCCACCAGCCTCCTCTGGTTCCCAGGTGGGTATTCCGGTTGACCTGATCTTGGTGTATTTACCTGATCTTGGTGTATTTACCTGATCATGGTGTATTTACCTGATCTTGGTGTATTTACCTGAGCTTGGTGTATTTACCTGATCTTGGTGTATTTACCTGATCTTGGTGTATTTACCTGAGCTTGGTGTATTTACCTGAGCTTGGTGTATTTACCTGATCTTGGTGTATTTACCTGATCTTGGTGTATTTACCTGATCTTGGTGTATTTACCTGAGCTTGGTGTATTTACCTGATCTTGGTGTATTTACCTGATCTTGGTGTATTTACCTGAGCTTGGTGTATTTACCTGAGCTTGGTGTATTTACCTGATCTTGGTGTATTTACCTGATCTTGGTGTATTTACCTGAGCTTGGTGTATTTACCTGATATTGGTGTATTTACCTGAGCTTGGTGTATTTACCTGAGCTTGGTGTATTTACCTGATCTTGGTGTATTTACCTGAGCTTGGTGTGTTTACCTGATCTTGGTGTATTTACCTGAGCTTGGTGTATTTACCTGAGCTTGGTGTATTTACCTGAGCTTGGTGTATTTACCTGATCTTGGTGTATTTACCTGAGCTTGGTGTATTTACCTGATCTTGGTGTATTTACCTGATCTTGGTGTATTCACCTGATCTTGGTGTATTTACCTGAGCTTGGTGTATTTACCTGATATTGGTGTATTTACCTGAGCTTGGTGTATTTACCTGATCTTGGTGTATTTACCTGAGCTTGGTGTATTTACCTGATCTTGGTGTATTTACCTGAGCTTGGTGTATTTACCTGAGCTTGGTGTATTTACCTGATCTTGGTGTATTTACCTGCGCTTGGTGTATTTACCTGATCTTGGTGTATTTACCTGATCTTGGTGTATTTACCTGATCTTGGTGTATTCACCTGATCTTGGTGTATTTACCTGAGCTTGGTGTATTTACCTGAGCTTGGTGTATTTACCTGAGCTTGGTGTATTTACCTGAGCTTGGTGTATTTACCTGATCTTGATGTATTTACCTGAGCTTGGTGTATTTACCTGATCTTGGTGTATTTACCTGAGCTTGGTGTATTTACCTGATCTTGGTGTATTTACCTGAGCTTGGTGTATTTACCTGAGCTTGGTGTATTTACCTGAGCTTGGTGTATCTGCGTCGCAGAGAATAAACAGCAGCAGGGACCAGAACAAAGAGCAGAAGGACTCCCAGTAGAGCTCCTATGATCACCCAGGGAGAGGGACCCTCCACAGGGGAGCGGTGGGGATCCAGGGAGAAGGGACCAGGGGTGTTTATCTCTAAAGATTTCCCTGTAGACAGACAGATATATTCACATGCGCACACACATAAACACACACATATATAATTTAAAGTGGGTTGGATTCATATCTGTCCTGACATTCCATGTCCTTCTATATAAAAAGGAAAAGAGCTACATCTATTATCCATAAACTTACATGTGTGCACAGTGCATGAATTATCAGCATAGTGAGGCTTTTAACAACCAAGGTTAGTGCTCTGAGTCATGCTTATCTTTAAGCAGTGTTTATTAGCAACAGCCGTTTTAGTTGTGTTAATATACCGTGACAGCAATGCCCATGTGATGACATCATGTTGTGATGTGATAACGGTATGATCACAGTAGGACGGTACAATCCTTATCATGATCATGACTCACACATTCATCCTTAGTTTCAACCAATCAGCATTCAGGATTAGACCCACCCCATTGTATCAGCATCAGTAGTTACAGCTGTGTTAGAATGAGGTAGTAGTAATGACCATACATGCGATGACATCATCCAGACAGACTCACATCTATGAATGATTATGGTTACTACTGATGACGCTGCTGCTGCTACACTCTGGTGGAATGACACGGCATTACTGGCCCGGACCGACAGCCGGTAGTCCGACCGTGGGCTGACCCCTGTGAGGTTGACTGCAGTGACGGTCAGCCCCGCTGAGGCAGGGAGAAAGATGACTGCCTCCCCACACACCGCCCACTGACCATCAGTCCCTCCCTCCCTCTCCGAGCATTCCACGCCATACGTCACCTCCTGCCTCCCCCCCAGGTCAATGGGAGGGTCCCAAAGCAGAGTCAGCATTGAGTCGTTGAGGCGCTGGACTGTTACATTTACAGGAGCAGAGGGGGGTCCTGTGGAAGAGAAATACTAAATGCCAAACAGCTCGAGAAATTAGAAGATTATAGATAGAAGAAAATTAGGCCATGAAAAAAACATGGTTGTCATCTACAAACATTTTCCCCATTGTGTCAATAAGATTCATGAATGACTCTCTCGGACTCCTCCAATATGGCACATCCTTATTCAATTCAATCAAGTTGTTGAACTATTTACTACATTCTACACAACTCATCCATAAATAAACATACAGTGTATATGCAAATTAATTAGATCTTGTTTGATAAAAATGACAAAAAATAAAGTGGTTTGAGGAACTCGGTCGGAGTGTCTTACGTGTGCATCCCATGACATACGGGTCACCCGGGAGGCGGAAGTACCCCTGACCACAGTCACACCCCTTCTGCACCCTCCCCGTCCGTCTTGCTATTGGGTGGACAGGAGCGACAACCCCCACTCTCATTGGCTGCCTTGTAGTATCCAGTTCTACAGGCTGTTGGAAGAAACCCAAATAAATCTGTCAAGGCTACTACACAGATAAACAGCTAGCCCTTATAAGATGACATGGGGCCAGGAGCTTTTGCCGACTACACGACCTGACCGGGAAAAACTCCTGGCCCAAAAAATATACTGTGTATCTACGAGACTCAAAGTCATCTTGGTGGTATGTTTCTGGATAGTCTTCACCTACCTTCACAAGAGTCCCCCTTTTCTTGGTGACCGGGAGCGCAAGTGCACCCCCCTTGCAGTGGACCCCACGCCCCGTTCGCCTGGCACTCCCTCTGAGGGGGTCCACCTGCCCCTCCACCCCCACGGCCCCCTCCACACAGGACCCTGTCAATGGCCCCGCTCCTGCAGACGCTCCCTCAAAGCCAACCAGGTGGCTGACCAACCAAGGGCATCTTCTGTAGTACAGCCTCACAGAGACTAGAAAGATGCACCGGCCTGAGTAGGTGAATCCAAGATGGAAGCCGTCGTGTGAGAGAGGCTCCGTGTTTAACACTAATCCCAGGCTGTTGTTAAGGTACTCCTTGATCTGATGCACTTCTGTTGTGGCGCTGAAAGTCTGCAATGCTTGGAGATGGAGGGGATTCTGGGATTCACTAAATTTGGACAGTGGAGAGTCTGATTCCAGAAGGTGGACCTGGAGTGGACTCAGCTGATTGGAGGATGACTCCTCTTCCTGAGCGAATTGTAGGTCCAATAGCAGGTGCAGGGCATCCTTCCGTGCAATCCAATGAGTCAATAGTGATCTGCGTTTGTTGTTGACAGCGCAGGCTTGATAGACTGGGACTTGGGTCTCTGAACCTATCTTCAGTGATTTCTCACTCCACTGTGTAGTGACACGAGAGGATGATACAGCATGTTATTAGGCATACAGCTATAGGCCTACTAAAGGACAGTGCCAAAAACACCAGGGGTCAGTTTCCTGCATACAGATTTAACCAAGTAATGGACTAAAAAGCACCTTCAACAGAGATTCTCATGCTTAATCTGTGTCAGGGAAACCGGCCCAAAAATGTATTTCATGAATGATCTATAGAGTAACTGGTCTAAACCTCCACAGCATCTACTGTTTCTGCTAGGCATAGAGAGCCCACTCTACTTACTGCTTTGAGTTTTGGATAAGATGTCCATTTCAGACTGGCCTGTTTGACTGAGTTGAAGAGCTCCACTGAAAGGAAGAGAGGATTGAGGGGGACAGAGGCGGGAAAGAAGGGAGAGGATGGGAAGTGAAAAGTGGTTTACATTAACCATAATGTGAGAGCATTGCAGCTGTCAAAGAATGTGGTGTTCTGGCATGAAATCTAAATACTGTAAAGTGACAGTCTATTTACATTATACAAAACTCCCTTACCTCCTTTCGCTTCTATTTTTTAAAAGGATAAATAAAAGTATGATTTGATTCATTTTAGCAGTGTAATGTGCAACACAGTAGCATATTACTACAGGAGAATTGAAAAGAAAACGATTGTTAATCTGAAAATATTATCAAATATACAGTACATACTATTTACGTGCATAGTCAAAGTATACACAGCAACGTATATCATTCAGAAGTCATCTTGGACATCTGAATGAATGATTTACCTTCTCCGGAGATTGGTTGCGCAAAGGTGCCGCCACAGTATACGCAAAACCAAAGTACCACATTCCACCTGACTGCCGACATAGTCCGCACACTTCCCAGTCTTCTCAAATTCTGTCAAAATTAATCAGAACGATGAAGCGATGAAGAGGTGCTATTATGACGAAGTTTTAACAGGAACCACCTTTTCCACAATGCATTTGGTCTGTAAGACGTCTATAGCTAAACTGGGCAAATATTTTGGTCATATTGCGATGGCAGAGCCTCCTACTGCCTGGAATCCTCCGTTTGACCATAAGAATGTCGCTACGCCTGAAGGCAAATACATTACTTGTGTTCCCTCCTCCAGCCACCCCTTGGTAGAATAACAAAATGACAGAAAGGAAGATTAGTGCTGAGGCCTGAAGTTCATAACATCCGTCCTGTCACTCAAATATCCTGTAGTAGTAGCTACATTAAAAGTGCACAGATACCTAACCTAGTCTTACCTCCTTTATCAAAATAATTTCATAATTTCATTTTGCTGAATAATTTTCTATTAGAAGAATTTAAATTAGAAGAATATTCTATTTCTGAAAGTGTCAGTTGGGGGGCTGTCACTGTTTTTGTTGTCTCTGTTGTTGTTTTTGTTGATGATGATCAACCAATCAAATATTATTTTATGATTATTTATGGAGATGATTATCAGTTTGTAAACTTCAACAAGCATGTTAGAAATGTGTAAAAACACTCATCCAATTGTCATACTTGAGTAAAAGTAAAGATACAGTGGGGGAAAAAAGTATTTAGTCAGCCACCAATTGTGCAAGTTCTCCGACTTAAAAAGATGAGAGAGGCCTGTAATTTTCATCATAGGTACACGTCAACTATGACAGACAAATTGAGATTTTTTTTCTCCAGAAAATCACATTGTAGGATTTGTAATGAATTTATTTGCAAATTATGGTGGAAAATAAGTATTTGGTCACCTACAAACAAGCAAGATTTCTGGCTCTCACAGACCTGTAACTTCTTCTTTAAGAGGCTCCTCTGTCCTCCACTCGTTACCTGTATTAATGGCACCTGTTTGAACTTGTTATCAGTATAAAAGACACCTGTCCACAACCTCAAACAGTCACACTCCAAACTCCACTATGGCCAAGACCAAAGAGCTGTCAAAGGACACCAGAAACAAAATTGTAGACCTGCACCAGGCTGGGAAGACTGAATCTGCAATAGGTAAGCAGCTTGGTTTGAAGAAATCAACTGAGGGAGCAATTATTAGGAAATGGAAGACATACAAGACCACTGATAATCTCCCTCGATCTGGGGCTCCACGCAAGATCTCACCCCGTGGGGTCAAAATGATCACATGAACGGTGAGCAAAAATCCCAGAACCACAAGGGGGGACCTAGTGAATGACCTGCAGAGAGCTGGGACCAAAGTAACAAAGCCTACCATCAGTAACACACTACGCCGCCAGGGACTCAAATCCTGCAGTGCAAGACGTGTCCCCCTGCTTAAGCCAGTACATGTCCAGGCCCGTCTGAAGTTTGCTAGAGTGCATTTGGATGATCCAGAAGAGGATTGGGAGAATGTCATATGGTCAGATGAAACCAAAATAGAACTTTTTGGTAAAAACTCAACTCGTCGTGTTTGGAGGACAAATAATGCTGAGTTGCATCCAAAGAACACCATACCTACTGTGAAGCATGGGGGTGGAAACATCATGCTTTGGGGCTGTTTTTCTGCAAAGGGACCAGGACGACTGATCCGTGTAAAGGAAAGAATGAATGGGGCCATGTATCGTGAGATTTTGAGTGTAAACCTCCTTCCATCAGCAAGGGCATTGAAGATTAAACGTGGCTGGGTCTTTCAGCATGACAATGATCCCAAACACACCGCCCGGGCAACGAAGGAGTGGCTTCGTAAGAAGCATTTCAAGGTCCTGGAGTGGCCTAGCCAGTCTCCAGATCTCAACCCCATAGAAAATCTTTGGAGGGAGTTGAATGTCTGTGTTGCCCAGCGACAGCCCCAAAACATCACTGCTCTAGAGGAGATCTGCATGGAGGAATGGGCCAAAATACCAGCAACAGTGTGTGAAAACCTTGTGAAGACTTACAGAAAACGTTTGACCTGTGTCATTGCCAACAAAGGGTATATAACAAAGTATTGAGAAACTTTTGTTATTGACCAAATACTTATTTTCCACCATAATTTGCAAATTAATTAATCAAAAATCCTACAATGTGATTTTCTGGATTTTGTTTTCTCATTTTGTCTGTCATAGTTGACGTGTACCTATGATGAAAATTACAGGCCTCTCTCATCTTTTTAAGTGGGAGAACTTGCACAATTGGTGGCTGACTAAATACTTTTTTTTCCCACTGTACCTTAATAGAAATCATCCAGTAAAATACTACTTGAGTAAAAGTCTAAAGGTATTTGGCTTTAAATACACTTACATATCAAAAGTAGAAGTAAAATATTAAATCATTTCAAATTCCTTATATTAAGCAAATCAGGCGGCACGATTTTCTTGTTTTTAAAATGTATGGATAGCCAGGTGCACATTCCAACACTCAGACATTATTTACAAAAGATGCCTTTGTGTTTAGTGAGTCCCCCAGATCAGAGGCAGAAGGGATGACCAGGGATTCTCTCTTTAAGTGCATGAATTGGACAATTTTCCTGTGCATTCAAAATGTAACGAGTACTTTTGGGTGTTAGGTAAATGTATGCAGTAAAAATTACATTATTTTCTTTAGGGATGTAGTGGAGTAAAAGTAAAAGTAGTCAAAAATATAAATAGTAAAGTAAATTACAGATACCCCAAAAAAAACTACTTGAGTAGTACATTAAAGTATTTTTACTTAAGTACTTTACACCACTGCTGCTCATAAACAACCGTTCATATGAAGGCAGAGGAGAGGAGACTAGAGAAGAGGCATATTATTTAGGTGTTTCTGCTCTTACTTACGTACATCCTGTACAAACCCATTTTCTTCTGACGGATGCTTGTCCTCCCACTGATCAAAATGTGTCCAGCATTGGTCAATATCTTTCACTTCTTCTTTCCTTCTTTTTTCAGATTTTAAATCATATGACTTACTTCGCTATTTGGGTCAATTTCTGCTTTCCACATAAGTACAAAGAAAACGTAGATATTTGTGGCCTGCGTATAAGACTATAAGGTGTAGCAACAACCATGATGGGGTAATTATAAACACAAGAAGAAGTCTAATGAAGAATAGCTTCTTAAAATGCACTCTAGGTTTTCATTTAGTTCAATTCAGTGGCATAGGCAGAAATCTATTGATGGCAGGGCCATCTAAAATGTACAGTATGTGGGCCAACTGTCATCGATGACAGTTATGTTGTACAAACGGTAATCTTGGCTGGTTTTGCTTGTAAATACTTTTTTGTTGTATTATGAACATTTAAATATTTCTCTACTGTCATCAATCGCACACAACAAACCATCTAACATGTGATTTCGCATTACAGACCAAATAGTATTGTAGGCACGGTGGCGACCTGTCACTGTGAGAGACCCACCTGTTTTGTGCCCCACCTGTTTAGCAAATGTTTTGCATGTTATTTTGGCATTAATGTGTCAGATATCAGTTTGCAAACAATGAAAAAAAAAATCATTGAGTTAATAAAGCAGCATACAAACATGGTCTATTTAGTTCTTTCTTGAGTAAGGCAGCTCCAAAATGCAGGTGTTCCAGCCTAGCTCAGTGCTTTCTGTGGTGGTGGGGCAGCCAGCGTAAAATACATTGGACATAAACATTACACAACAAGTTGGAAATCGCAAATTCAACAATGAGTGGTTTGGAATGAGTGGCTAACTGCAAGCGTTGCAAAGCAATCACTAGCCTGCTATTCAGAGGAGAGGGTGTGTGGCCCAAGTCCGTGTTTAAGGCACTGTTTTCCAAGCTTGAAAGGATAAACATTCACATGCAACATTCACATGCAACACCACGGGCCAGAAAAGGTTGAATACATTGGCCATGCTGTCAATCCAGCATGATTTCTACCGCATTCAAAACAACCGGAAACTCGGAAATTCCAAGTCGGGAACTCTGGCCTCTTTCTAGAGCTCTGACCTGAAGATCACTGACGTCATGATTCGACCTTGTTTTTTCCGTGTTCCCAGTTGTCTTGAAAGCACCACAAACCCAGAGAATGCCAGACTTTGACTACAAAATTTGCCCACAAGAAGGACCACTGCGCAACCTTCCTGTTCAAGTGAGCACAGCACAACAAGGTGAGTCCAAAAATGTATTGTATGCTGCTGCATAAATGATGTAATATGCCAGGGAGATATGTATACTGTAGCTAAGAAAGTAATACAAGTGTATGTTGTGTAGTAAGCTGTTAGTAGCCCATGTGCCTCATCCTAATAACTTAGCCTACTGTTCTGACTTGGTGGTGCACATGTGGCAGACCGGGGGGTTTGGTCAAGACATTTACACAGATCAGACACGAACAGAATTGTATTAGCTCGGTTTCAAGGGTGTTTATTTAAATAATAAACAAAGTAAAAATAATAGGTCTCCTCCAGGAGACCTCCTCCGGGATACTGTCTTCTGGGCTCCTCTAGGAGACCTCCTCCGGGATACTATCTTCTGGGCTCCTCCAGGAGACCTCCTCCGGGATACTGTCTTCTGGGCTCCTCCAGGAGGGCTCCTCCAGGAGACCTCCTCCGGGATACTGTCTTCTGGGCTCCTCCAGGACACCTCCTCCGGGATACTGTCTTCTGACTCCAGAAGCACAACTATACGGGAGTAACCTCTCTTCACCAGTCCCCACTCCTGTGTGCTGCCCTTCTGGCAACTTTATGGGACTCGTCCAGCTGGTGAGCAATCAGCCCCTTGATTACTCATCAACCACAATCAGCCCCAATTAGTCCTGGCCGGAGAGCCCATCAAGACCTGGCACGTCCAGCAGAAGGAGTCATCATATGATGTAAACTCTGTCTGTCACCAGGCCTCGACGTGGTGGCTGACCTGCATCCGCGTCCCCATGCTTCGCCCCTGACCTGTGCACAACAGAAAAAAGAGAAGCGTTGAAGGGACAAGAACCACCTGGTGACCCGATCGTTTGTGTCCCTTCCCCTGGCCATCCAGACCAGGGGAGCATGGCCTGTGACCAGGGTGAAGTGGGTGCCCAACAGGTAATACTTGAGAGTGTCTTGCGCCCACTTCACCGCTAGGTACTCTTTCGGCTTATGTACATGATGGGTTGCTCCTCCGCATCGTGTACCTGGGACAGGATGGCCCCTAGTCCTGTGTCGCATGCGTCCGTCTGGACCAACATCAGTACCTGGAAATCGGGTATTACGAGAATCAGATGGGAGCACAGCGCTTCCTTCAGGCGCCTGAACACCGCTTCGGTCTCGCCCGTCCATTTCACTGTTTTCGGGAGGCGGGCCCTGGTTAGATCAGTAACGGGGAGGCTATAAATGCAAAGTTGGGGATAAACCGGCTGTAGTATCCTGCCAGTCCCAGGAAGAACTTGACATGTGTCTTGCTGTATGGAACGGGCCAGTCACGTACTGCGTGGACCTTCCTCTGCTGCGGCTTCACGTTCCCCTGTCCTATCAAATACCCCAGGTACTCCACCTCCTCGAATGGCGCGTCAGGTGCTCTTCCCAATGTTGGCTGTGGACGCTGCGTACTGTTGGTGGGGTCGGAGGACTCGGTCCATCAGGCGCTGGAACATGGGCGGGTCTCCGTGGAGACCGAATGGGAGCACCCGTTACTGATATAAGCCAACCGGTGTCGAAAACGCTGTCTTCTCCCGGGAGGAGGCTGCCAACGATACCTGCCAGTATCCTTTGGTCAGGTCGAGGGTGCTGATGTACCGGGCCTTTCCCAATCGGTCGATGAGCTCGTCCACCTTTGGCATGGGGTAGGCAGCGAACAAGCTGATGTCGTTCACACCCCGGAAGTCATTACAGAAGCGCAGACTACCGTCCGGCTTGGGCACCAACACGATGGGGCTGCACCATGCGCAGTGGGACTCTTCGATGACCCCCATCCTCAGCATAGCCTCCACTTCCTGCTTCACGGCCTTCCTTCAGGCCTCGGGGATCCGGTATGGCCTCTTTTGTACCATTTCCCCCGGCCGGACCCGTAGATACGGATTTGTCAACCACTTGCTTCCGGATCGCGCAGGTGTAGTATCTGAGGAATTATGACTTTGCTAACGTTTTCAAAATGGTATCTGAGAGAATGTTGATTTGGCCCAGGGAGACATCTGGAGAGCAGTTTATGGGGACACCCCATAGAACAGAGGAAGTCTGTTGTGTGGAGACAGGGGATTGGTCTGTAGGGGAAAACACCCATATCAGATTACATAGGATATATACTATGGTTTGGGACAAAGGACGTGAGAATAGCATATTTGAATTTGGGTCGGCTGTTCTCCGGGTGCCTGCAGGTATCCATAAATTTAAGCTGGAATACTCTGATATAATAAACCTTTATGATCAAAGTACAGCGTCAGCGGACTCCTTGGTCTCACAGCATAATTAGCAACGTTTACTCGACACAACACAGGCGAAGGGTCATCCTTGCTCTCGTCTCCCGCCGGCTCGTACCTTTTTCCTCAGCCTCCACAGTGCCGCGAACAGAGGAAAATCTCATCCCACAAGGAGGGGTACCGGTAACCACACCTGTTTTAGAGAAATGTCATCATCGAATACTGAAAGAGTTTTCATTGTCTGCTTATATGTCCCCTTTATTTATCCTACGGTTCTGACTTTTTGTACAGGGAGAATACTGTAAGAACGGCCCATGTTCTGAATTCTGTCGCTGTACATTTCAAAAGTGCTGAACAAATAGTTATTGTGACTACGTCCATCTTAGCTCGCTCATGAATGTCTTAATCAAAATTACGGATTGCCTCTTATCCGCTCATTGTCCCCTTATGCCATAGTTTTCACATCTCAATTGTCAGTAGAAACCACATTTGTTTAAGCAAGTCAGCCATATCAGCTATGTTTTTTTAACCTCTATGGGATCGGTGTCCCTTATACGGTACGGTTGTTGCTCAATATGCGATATGTGACTAGAATGGTGATGTAAACAACAGCCAACCTTCCGGGACATAGACATGTCTTATATGGGCAGAAAGCTTAAATTCTTGTTAATCTAACTGCAGGGTCCAATTTACAATAGCTATTACAGCTAAAAAAAGACCATGCCATTGTTTGAGGATAGTGCACAACACCTCTGAAGGTGTTTTTATTTTAGGGTAGATCAGCTGTAAAATTGCAGACAGATTGTAACTTCCATCAATGTAATTGTCTGCATCACTTCCAATCCCCCATATGTTTTTTTTCTTCTCCAAATATATATATATATATATATATATATATATATATATATATATATATATATATATATATATATATACATATATACACATACATATATACAGTTGAAGTCGGAAGTTTACATACACCTTAGCCAAATACATTTAAACTCAGTTTTCCACAATTCCTGACATTTAATCCTAGTAACAATTCCCTGTCTTAGGCCAGTTAGGATCACCACTTTATTTTAAGAATGGAAAATGTCAGAATAATAGTAGAGAGAATGATTTATTTCTGCTTTTATTTATTTCATCACATTCCCAGTGGGTCAGAAGTTTACACACACTCAATTAGTATTTGGTAGCATTGCCTTTAAATTTTTTTACTTGGATCAAACGTTTCGGGTAGCCTTCCACAAGCTTCCCACAATAAGTTGGGTGAATTTTGGCCCATTCCTCCTGACAGAGCTGGTGTAACTGAGTCAGGATTGTAGGCCTCCTTGCTCGCACACGCTTTTTCAGTTCTGCCCACACATTTTCTATAGGATTGAGATCAGGGCTTTGTGATGGCCACTCCAATACCTTGACTTTGTTGTCCTTAAGCCATTTTGCCACAACTTTGGAAGTATGCTTGTGGTCATTGTCCATTTGGAAGACCCATTTGCGACCAAGTTTTAACTTCCTGACTGATGTCTTGAGATGTTGCTTCAATATATCCACATAATTTTCCTTCCTCATGATGCCATCTATTTTGTGAAGTGCACCAGTCCCTCCTGCAGCAAAGCACCCCCACAGCATGATGCTGCCACCCCTGTGCTTCACGGTTGGGATGGTGTTCTTCGGCTTGCAAGGCTCCCCCTTTTTCCTCCAAACACAACGATGGTCATTATGGCCAAACAATTCTATTTTTGTTTCATCAGACCAGAGGACATTTCTCCAAAAAGTACGATGTTTGTCCCCATGTGCAGTTGCAAACCGTATTCAGGCTTTTTTATGGCGGTTTTGGAGCAGTGGCTTCTTCCTTGCTGAGCGGCCTTAACATCAGGTTATGTTGACATAGGACTCGTTTTACTGTGGATATAGATACTTTTGTACCTGTTTCCTCCAGCATCTTCCCAAGGTCATTTGCTGTTGTTCTGGGATTGATTTGTACTTTTCGCACCAAAGTACGTTCATCTCTAGGAGACAGACACGTCTCCTTCCTGAGTGGTATGACGGCTGCGTGGTCCCATGGTGTTTATACTTGCGTACTATTGTTTGTACAGATGAATGTGGTACCTTCAGGCATTTGGAAATTGCTCCCAAGGATGAACCAGACTTGTGGAGGTCTACAATTATTTTTCTGAGGTATTGGCAGACTTCTTTTGAGTTTCCCATGATGTCAAGCAAAGAGGCACTGAGTTTGAAGGTAGGCCTTGAAATACATCCACAGGTACACCCCCAATTGACTCGAATTATGTCAATTAGCCTATTAGAAGCTTCTAAGCCATGACATCATTTTCTGGACGCTGTTTAAAGGCACAGTCAACTTAGTGTATGTAAACTTCTGACCCACTGGAATTGTGATACAGTGAATTATAAGTGAAATAATCTGTCTGTAAACACTTGTTGGAAAAATTACTTGTGTCATGCTCAAGGTAGATGTCCTAACCGACTTGCCAAAACTATAGTTTGTTAACAAGAAATTTGTGGAGTGGTTGAAAAACGAGTTTTAATGACTCCAACCTAAGTGTATGTAAACTTCCGACTTCAACTGTATATATACAGTGGGGAGAACAAGTATTTGATACACTGCCGATTTTGCAGGTTTTCCTACTTACAAAGCAAGTAGAGGTCTGTAATTTCCAGAAAATCACATTGTATGATTTTTAAGTAATTAATTTGCATTTTATTGCATGACATAAGTATTTGATACATCAGAAAAGCAGAACTTAATATTTGGTACAGAAACCTTTGTTTGCAATTACAGAGATCATACGTTTCCTGTAGGTCTTGACCAGGTTTGCACACAGTGCAGCAGGGATTTTGGCCCACTCCTCCATACAGACCTTCTCCAGATCCTTCAGGTTTCGGGGCTGTCGCTGGGCAATACGGACTTTCAGCTCCCTCCAAAGATTTTCTATTGGGTTCAGGTCTGGAGACTGGCTAGGCCACTCCAGGACCTTGAGATGCTTCTTACGGAGCCACTCCTTAGTTGCCCTGGCTGTGTGTTTCGGGTTGTTGTCATGCTGGAAGACCCAGCCACGACCCATCTTCAATGATCTTACTGAGGGAAGGAGGTTGTTGGCCAAGATCTCGCGATACATGGCCCCATCCATCCTCCCCTCAATACGGTGCAGTCGTCCTGTCCCCTTTGCAGAAAAGCATCCCCAAAGAATGATGTTTCCACCTCCATGCTTCACGGTTGGGATGGTGTTCTTGGGGATGTACTCATCCTTCTTCTTCCTCCAAACACGGCGAGTGGAGTTTAGACCAAAAAGCTCTATTTTTGTCTCATCAGACCACATGACCTTCTCCCATTCCTCCTCTGGATCATCCAGATGGTCATTGGCAAACTTCAGACGGGCCTGGACATGCGCTGGCTTGAGCAGGGGGACCTTGCGTGCGCTGCAGGATTTTAATCCATGACGGCGTAGTGTGTTACTAATGGTTTTCTTTGAGACTGTGGTCCCAGCTCTCTTCAGGTCATTGACCAGGTCCTGCCGTGTAGTTCTGGGCGGATCCCTCACCTTCCTCATGATCGTTGATGCCACATGAGGTGAGATATTGCATGGAGCCCCAGACCGAGGGTGATTGACCGTCATCTTGAACTTCTTCCATTTTCTAATAATTGCGCCAACAGTTGTTGCCTTCTCACCAAGCTGCTTGCCTATTGTCCTGTAGCCCATCCCAGCCTTGTGCAGGTCTACAATTTTATCCCTGATGTCCTTACACAGCTCTCTGGTCTTGGCCATTGTGGAGAGGTTGGAGTCTGTTTGATTGAGTGTGTGGACAGGTGTCTTTTATACAGGTAACGAGTTCAAACAGGTGCAGTTAATACAGGTAATCAGTGGAGAACAGGAGGGCTTCTTAAAGAAAAACTAACAGGTCTGTGAGAGCCGGAATTCTTACTGGTTGGTAGGTGATCAAATACTTATGTCATGCAATAAAATGCAAATTAATTACTTAAAAATCTTTTTTTCTGGATTTTTGTTTTAGATTCCGTCTCTCACAGTTGAAGTGTACCTATGATAAAAATTACAGACCTCTACATGCTTTGTAAGTAGGAAAACCTGCAAAATCGGCAGTGTATCAAATACTTGTTCTCCCCACTGTATATATACATACACATACACATACATACACATAAATACACACACATACACATATACATATCCTTTTTAAAAATATATTTCCCTTTATTACTTTCCAACCCCACCACCCCTTCCCTAATTGGAGTAAACTAGTGAACAACAATGCTTAGGCCTCTACTTTCAGCTTATACATACTATATATATTTTATGGACACAGTCAATTTTACAATAATTCTATTTTGTTTGTTTTTACTCCTGAATTTCCTCTACCCTCAACCTCTCCAATCATTTTCATGATGTCCATCCGGCTTGCTTCTATATGCCATATCTTTCTAACTGTGCTCTTTCACAAAAGCTCTCAACCTATAACCTATATACTTATTATGGACACAGTATGCTTTACATTAGCTATCTTGTTGTTATTAGTTGTTGTTAGTTATTATTAGTCCCATCCTTCAACTCCATTCAACACCACCCATCTATCTCTTAACACCATGCATATTGGATTTCTATTTGCCATATATTTTTCAACTGTACTGTGATGTTTTACAAAAGTTCTGAACCTTTCTATTCTCATTGTTTCTACAGATTGTAAATTGAAAATAAACATTTTTGCTAAAAGTATTATAATATTATTGATCGATTGACTATGACTTTTCAGATCACCCAGTAGTGCTATCTGCAGGGTTAGCTCCAGGTAAATATTGCAATCCTTTAGCCATTCCTGGACCTGTGTCCAAAAACAAGCTACAAATGGACAGTACCAAAACAAATTATCTAATGATTCTGTCTCTTCGCAGCAAAATCTGCAGAGCTGGGAAGATGTTATCCCCCATATAAATAACATTCTATTGACGGCAGGTAGCTTAGTGGGTAAGAGCGTTGTGCCAGTAACCGAAAGGTCGCTGGTTCTAATCCCGAGCCGACTATGTCGATGTGCCCTTAAGCAAGTCACTTAACCCTAATTGCTCCTGTAAGTCACTCTGGATAAGAGCATCTGCTAAAATGTAAATGTAGCAAGAATTTTATATAATAATTGAAAAATATTAAATTTTGAATCTGGCGTCGTTTTGCGTATCAGTTCAAAAACACCATGCCATGGAATCGGTACGTAAAAAATCTCTTCCCAACTATTTTGCAATCTATATGGGACGCTGTCAATCCTTTGGTCCTTAAATGAAACTGGTATACTTTTTTATTTATCACAGTTTTCTTTAACCAATTATATTATTTAATGCAGGGCCAACAGACAAGTTCCTTACTTTTTCCCCCTTCCACTTTCCTCTTCCATTTTTGCGGTAATGCTGCAATTATTTGGTTGTAATTTTGGGTAGAGCAGACATTTCCATATGTTTTTGTTAGCTGCATGTGCGACATAACTCCACCAGTCCTACCTATGATATGATTTACGAAGATTATTACTTTTCTTAAACATTTTGTAAAAAAATAATGTTTTTTTTTATCAATTAGTATATTTGAGTTTAACCACAATATTTGTTGCATTATTTGTTCTGTCGTTTCTGGAGGATTAAATTAAAATTGCAACCAACTTTCTATGGCTTGTTTTAGAAATAGTGATATTTTAGAGATTATTTCCTTTTCAAATAACTGAAAGTGAGAGGTTGTAATCTGAATAAAGGGAAAAAGGCCATTCTTGAACATTGGGTGTGACAATCTTACTAATTTGCTAGAGAACCAGTTTGGATTTAAGTATAACTTTTGTATGACTGAAGCTTTAGTGATAGGTCTAATGCTTTAATATTTAATAATTTCTGTCCTCCGAATTCATATTCATTATATAAATAGGCCCATTTAATTTTGTCTGGCTTGCCGTTCCAAATAAAATGGAATATTTTTTTCTCATATAATTTAAAAAACTGTTCGCTAGGCGTAGGCAAGACCATAAGCAAATAGGTAAACTGGGATAATACTAAAGAGTTGATCAGGGTGATTTTTCCACAAATTGACAGGTATTTACCTTTCCATGGTAG
The DNA here is from genome assembly GCF_020615455.1 of Coregonus clupeaformis. Classification (NCBI taxonomy): domain Eukaryota; kingdom Metazoa; phylum Chordata; class Actinopteri; order Salmoniformes; family Salmonidae; genus Coregonus; species Coregonus clupeaformis. Next base: position 12,019,065 of record NC_059199.1, read on the forward strand.
TAAGATTTTATCTATTTTTGCTAACTTTCTATTCAAATGTATTGGATTGAGATCATTTATTTCATTTGGGATAAGTATTCCGAGTATATCCACATATCCACAGGCATTTATATATAAACCCCAGTCGTACTTTATCAAATGCCTTTTCGAAGTCTGCTATGAATAGCAGGCCTGGTTTCCCAGATTTTTCATAGTGTTCTATTGTTTCCAGTACTTGCCTTATATGATCTCCAATGTATCGTCCATGTAAAAAAACCTGTCTGATTAGAATGAATAATGTCCGACAATACCTTTTTAATTCTATGCGCTATACATTTTGCTAGAATTTTTGCATCACAACACTGAAGTGTAAGGGGCCTCCAATTTTTTTAATGGACTGGATCTTTATATTTTCCACTTGTATCCTGTTTCAGTAATAATGAAATCAGACCTTCTTCTTGAGTGTCTGATAATCTACCATTTACATAGGAGTGGTTAAAACATGGTAATAACGGTCCTCTGAGTATATCAAAAAAGTTTTGGTATACCTCGACTGGTATGCCATCCAACCCTTGAGTTTTTCCGGCCTTAAAGTCTTTAATTGCATCCAGAAGTTCCTCCTCTGTAATTTCACCTTCACATGAGTCTTTCTGTATGGCTGTTAATTTTACATTATCAATAGAAAAAAAATCTCTACAATTAGCTTCAGTTAGAGGAGATGGAGGTGACTGAAAGGAAAACATATGCTTAAAGTACTTTGTTTCCTCCTTCAAAATATAATTTGGTGAATCATGGGTGACTGTCATTTGTAACCAGTTTCAGTAAATTATCTTTGGTAGCATTTCTATGTTGAAGATTTAAAAATAATTTGGTGCATTTTTCCCCATATTCCATCCAGTTTGCTTTATTTTTTATAATATATTACACTTGATCTTTCTTGAATAAGTTTCTCTATTTCTTTTAGTTTTTCCTCTAATTTATTCTGAGCCTCTGTTACAGTTTTTATTGCTATCTATCTGTTCTGTTAGACCTTCTATTTCCTTTGTTAGTATGAACTCTTTTGACCTAAATTGCTTTTGTTTTCGAGACGAGTACTGAATTGCATGGCCTCTAAAGGCACATTTAAAGGTGTCCCATACAATAAGGGGATTTGCTGTACCTATGTTATGTCAGAAAAAATCAGTTATAAATTCCTCTGTCCTAGTTAAAAACAAGTTATCATCCAATAGGCTTTGATGAAATTTCCAATATCCTCACCCACGTGAAAATTCAGTAAGAGTAATGTATATGCCAATTATATGATGGACCGACCGCATTCTGTCCCCTATCAACACTTTTTAAACTTTTGGTGCCAACGAGAATGACATAAGAAAGAAGTCAAGACGACTAGCTTGATTGAGTCTCTGCCATGTATATCTCACTAGATCAGGATATTTAAGCCTCCATATATCTACTAGTTCTAATGTATCCATGACATTCACGATTTCCTTAAGAGCATGTGGGTGATTGTTTGTAGTGTGATTTCCTTTACGGTCCATTGAGCTATTTAAAATGGTACTATAATCTCCCACCATAATAATAGAGTCTTGAATTGCTTGCAGGGTTGATAATTTATTATATATATTGTCAAAGAAGTGTGGATCATCATTATTTGGTCCGTAAAGGTTAATGAACCATATCTGTTTATGGTCCAATAATATATTTAAAATAATCCATCTACCGTATCTGTTTGGACAATTTGCACATTCGGATCGAAATCACTGTTATCTAATATCATCACCCCTTTTGAGTTTCTTTGCCCATGGGAGAAGTATATTTCGCCCCCCCCATTCAGTAATCTTGCTCTGATTTGTCATCCTGAGGGTCCCAGAGATAAAATGTAGTGTAGTTTTGTATTCAAATATAGGAACTGGGTTCTACAGTTTGACCACTGACTCCACACCCACCCCGCCCGGCCATCTAGATGTGTGAAGGTTGGTGTCTTTTCTGTAAGGAAGCTAGTGATCCATCATTTATGACATTCCTGGGAGTGTGCAAATTTAAATGTTGTATACCATAGCATGTTTGTGTGTTCTCTATAGTTATATACTTGAAAACCAATTTGGCATATTTGGGAAAACTCCTGGCAGACTGGATACAAAATATTGTGTAGTGATGTAATTCTTCACTGGATCAGTCTGAAACTTTGCACACACACTACTGCCATCTGGTGGACAATATCTAAATTACATTTAGAATCCTACATCATTGTCTGGCCTGTCTCTTGCATTTCAAAGATGATGCAAAAACAATGAAGAGGCGACTCCGGGATGCTGACCTTCTAGGCAGAGTTGCAAAGAAAAAGCTATATCTCAGACTGGCCAATAAAAATAAAAGATTAAGATGGGCAAAAGAACACAGACACTGGACTTTTTCTTTGCAACTCTGCCTAGATGGTCTGCATCCCGGAGTCGCCTCTTCACTGTTGACGTTGAGACTGGTGTTTTGCGGGTACTATTTAATGAAGCTGCCAGTTGAGGACCTGTGAGGCGTCTGTTTCTCAAACTAGACCCTCTAATGTATTTGTCCTCTTGCTCAGTTGTGCACCGAGCCTCCCACTCCTCTTTCTATTCTGGTTAAAAGCCAGTTTACGCTGTTCTGTGAAGGGAGTAGTACACAGCGTTGTATGAGATCTTCAGTTTCTTTGCAATTTCTCGCATGGAATAGTCTTCATTTCTCAGAACAAGAATAGACTGACGAGTTTCAGAAGAAAGTGATTGGTTTCTGGCCATTTTGAGCCTGTTATCAACCCCACAATTGCTGATGCTCCAGATACTCAACTAGTCTCAAGAAGGCCAGTTTTATCGCTTCTTTAATCGGCACAACAGTTTTCAGCTGTGCTAACATAATTGCAAAAGGGTTTTCTAATGATCAATTAGCCTTTTAAAATGATAAACTTGGATTAGCAAACACAACGTGCCATTGGAGCAAATCAAATCAAATCAAATTTTATTTGCCACTTGCGCCGAATACAACAGGTGTAGACATTACCGTGAAATGCTTACTTACAACCCTTAAACAACAATGCATTAATTTTTTTATAAAAAAGTAAAATGAAACAACAACAACAAAAAAGTGTTGGAAAAAAAAGAACAGAAGTAAAATACAATAACAGTAGGGAGGCTATATACAGGGGGGTACCGGTGCAGAGTCAATGTGCGGGGGCACCGGCTAGAGGTAGTTGAGGTAATATGTACATGTGGGTAGAGTTAAAGTGACTAGGCATAAATAATTAACAGAGTAGCAGCAGCGTAAAAAGATGGGGTGGGGGTGGGGGGGCAGTGCAAATAGTCCGGTTAGCCATGATTAGCTGTTCAGGAGCCTTAGCTGTTGAGAAGGCTTTTGGACCTAGACTTGGCGCTCCGGTACCGCTTGCCGTGCGGTAGCAGAGAGAACAGTCTATGACTAGGGTGGCTGGAGTCTTTGACAATTTTGAGGGCCTTCCTCTGACACCGCCTGGTATAGAGGTCCTGGATGGCAGGAAGCTTGGCCCCAGTGATGTACTGGGCCGTACGCATTACCCTCTGTAGTGCCTTACAGTCGGAGGCCGAGCAGTTGCCATACCAGGCGATAATACAATCAGTCAGGATGCTCTTGATGGTGCAGCTGTATAACTTTTTGAGGATCTGAGGACCCATGCCAAATCTTTTCAGTCTCCTGAGGGGGAATAGGCTTTGTTGTGCCCTCTTCATGACTGTCTTGGTGTGTTTGGACCATGATAGTTTGTTGGTGATGTGGACACCAAGGAACTTGAAGCTCTCAACCTGTTCCACTACAGCCCCGTCGATGAGAATGGGGGCGTGCTCAGTCCTCTTTTTTTTCTTGTAGTCCACAATCATCTCCTTTGTCTTGGTCACGTTGAGGGAGAGATTGTTATCCTGGCACCACACGGCCAGGTCTCTGACCTCATCCCTATAGGCTGTCTCATCGTTGTCGGTGATCAGGCCTACCACTGTTGTGTCGTCGGCAAACTTAATGATGGTGTTGGAGTCGTGCCTGGCCATGCAGTCATGGGTGAACAGGGAGTACAGGAGGGGACTGAGCACGCACCCCTGAGGGGCCCCCGTGTTGAGGATCAGCGTGGCAGATGTGTTGTTACCTACCCTTACCACCTGGGGGCGGCCCGTCAGGAAGTCCAGGATCCAGTTGCAGAGAGAGGTGTTTAGTCCCAGGATCCTTAGCTTAGTGATGAGCTTTGAGGGCACTATGGTGTTGAACGCTGAGCTGTAGTCAATGAATAGCATTTTCACACAGGTGTTCCTCTTGTCCAGGTGGGAAAGGGCAGTGTGGAGTGCAGTAGAGATCATCATCTGTGGATCTGTTGGGGCAGTATGCAAATTGGAGTGGGTCTAGGGTTTCTGGGATAATGGTGTTGATGTGAGCCATGACCAGCCTTTCAAAGCACTTCATGGCTACAGGTCGGTAGTCATTTAGGCAGGTTATCTTAGTGTCCTTGGGCACAGGGACTATGGTGGTCTAATTGAAACATGTTGCCAGTTGATCAGCACATGCTCGGAGTACACATCCTGGTAATCCGTCTGGCCCTGCGGCCTTGTGAATGTTGACCTGAAGAACACAGGACATGATGGTTGCTGATAATGGGCCTCTGTACGCCTATGTAGATATTCCATTAAAAATCAGCCGTTTCCAGTTACAATAGGCATTTACAACATTAACAATGTCTACACTGTATTTCTGATCAATTTGATGTTATTTTAATGGACAAAAAAATTGCTTTTCTTTCGAAAACAAGGACATTTCTAAGTGACCCCAAACATTTGAACGGTAGTGTACATCTGAGATGAGTAATGCAAAATATGTAAACATTATTAAAGTGACTAGTGTTCTATTTCTTAAAGTGGCCAGTGATTTCAATAGGCAGCAGAAGTCTCTAATGTGCTAGTGATGGCTAGTTAACAGTCTGATGGCTTTGAGATAGAAGCTGTTTTTCATTCTCTCGGTCCCAGCTTTGATGCACCTGTACTGACCTCGCCTTCTGGATGATAGCGAGGTGAACAGGCAGTGGTTCGGGTGGTTGATGTTGTTGATTATCTTTTTGGCCTTCCTGTAACATCGGGTGCTGTAGGTGTCCTGGAGGGCGTGTCACGATCGTTGACGAACGAGAAGGACCAAGGCGCAGCGTGATATGCATTCATATTTATTTCCGTACTGAACACACGACAAAAGAACAAACAAAACGTGAAGTCCAAGGTAGACAAATAACATACCTTTACGGAACAAGATCCCACAACTGACTGGTGCCAAACGGCTGCCTAAGTATGGGCCCCAATCAGAGACAACGAGCTACAGCTGCCTCTGATTGAGAACCACCCTGGCCAACATAGATCTAAACGATCTAGAAACTAAACATAGAAATAAACACAACACGAAATATACACACCCTGACTCAACAAATAACCGTCCCCTGAGTCAGGGCGTGACAGGGCGGGTAGTTTGCCCCCGGTAATGCGTTCGGCAGACCGCACCACCCTTTGGAGAGCCCTGCGTTGCATTTTCAAATGTAAATTACGTAAATGGGTAGTGCAGTTGCCGTACCAGGCGGTGATACAGCCCGACAGGATGCTCTCAATTGTGCATCTGTAAAAGTTTGTGAGGGTTTTAGGTGCCAAGCCAAATTTCTTCAGCCTCCTGAGGTTGAAGAGGCTCTGTTGCGCCTTCTTCACCACACTGTCTGCGTGGGTGGACCATTTCAGTTTGTCAGTGATGTGTACGCCAAGGAACTTGAAGCTTTATACCTTCTCCACTGCGGTCCCGTCAATGTGGATAGGGGGGTGCACCCTCTGCTGTCCACGATCATTTCCTTTGTTTTGTTGATGTTGAGTGAGAGGTTATTTTCCTGGCACCACACTCCCAGACCCCTCACCTCCTCCCTGTAGGCTGTCTCGTCATTGTTGGTAATCAAGCCTACTACTGTTGTGTCATCTGCATACTTGATGATTGAGTTGGAGGCATGTTTGGCCACGCAGTAATGGGTGAACAGGGGAGTACAGGAGGGGGCTGAGCACGCACCCTTGTGGGGCCCCAGTGTTGAGGATCAGCGAAGCGGAGATGTTGTTTCCTACCTTCACCACCTCGGTGGCCCGTCAGGAAGTCCAGGACCGAGTTGCACAGGGCGGGGTTCAGACCCAGGGCCTCAAGCTTAATGATGAGTTTGGAGGGTACTATGGTGTTGAATGCTGAACTATAGTCAATGAACAGCATTCTTACATAGGTATTCCTCTTGTCCAGATGGGATAGGGCAGTGTGCAGTGTGATGGCGATTGCATCGTCTGTGGATCTATTGGGGCGGTAAGCAAATTGAAGTGGGTCTAGGGTGACAGGTAAGTTAGAGGTGATATGATCCTTGACTTGTCTCTCAAAACACTTCATGATGACAGAGGTGAGTGCTACGGGGCGATAGTCATTTAGTTCAACACAACACATCACTGAGTACCACTTCATATTTTCAAGCATGGTGGTGGCTACATTATGTTATGGGTATGCTTGTCATCGGCAAGGACTAGGGAGTTAAGCAGAGAGGATAGGGTGCTGGTTTCTGGTCTATGGTGTAATATCACTGTTTCTCATGCTGACAAAGCTTTGTGGCTATGGCCTATGGGGATGCACTGTGTAGCCAGACATGCTCCATGTGTGTGGTTGGAGCCTGTTTCCTAAATGAGTAAACCAAATGAAGAAGCAATTCATAGTTTACAGGAACAAGATAACTTTTCACAGCACTATCTCACATTATAATTAAGTGTAACATCTTTCTAAGTTTCAGGCCATACCAGTGGCCTACAATGCATTACACACAAGCTCTCTGGAAATTGCATTATTGATACCCTGCATGCTCACATACATACAATATAGTTTAAAAAATGTATTTGTCCTTCTCCTTGAGAGGTCAGGGAAGTACATATTTCTCTATGGACAGGAGCAATTGACATAATCATTTGACACAAGACAATAAGGGGTTACCAGGGGTTACCACATCTTGCATCAGGAGTGGGCAGTCCTGCATTGTTCCCGAGATTTAATCTCTTTTCCTTTATAACAGGAAAACACATTACAACATGATCCAGCACCCAATCTAAACAACACACCCTTGATGGGATACTTCAGATTAACATTGTTTTTATTTTTGGGCAGGCCCCTAGAGTTCTAGACCTAGAGCTCGGTGCACTGGACTAACTGAATCATCATGGTGCCCATAGGCAATGCGCTGAGGCTAACAATGAGGACCAACTATCAGTGGAATGGAAATGAATGAGTAAAAACAACTTGAAGGGAAATAGCAGCTGTATTTCTCTATTTTGAAAGTTATATATCTTGACAACTTGATTGCTGACATGCAAAACATTTGGGTACTATATCAACAATGAACTAATGAAACAAATACCAAAATATAGTTTTGGAGTAAAAACCACCTGAAGGAAATAGCATCGTCCCATTGGCACACTGACAATGGCTTTCATGGTAGTAAGTAGATTTCTACATTCAGCAGTACTCGACATGGACTCAAATATGTGCCGGTACTCATTTTGGGTGCTGAAACTGATTATATTTAGGTGCAGGAGCTCCACAATACTTTTGAGCTAATATTCTACTAGAGGAACAGGAGCTCAAGCAGTAGAACATGTGAGGTGTCTGTACTCAGCTCCGGTGAGCTCCTGCCCAAGTCAAGCACTGACGTTCAGTTATGGATATGTATCGGCCTTGATGTGCAGCAAGGTACAATTGTTGGTTAAAGAATCTATTGACGTCAATATAATTAACATAATACACAAATCTCAAATCAAAATCCCCGGTTTTAACTTCCTGTTTTCAATGCTTCCTCTTTCTCCCCCAACTTCATTCTTGGCAAATGTCCTAGAATTACAACACCCCAAAGAGTTTGGAGGGGCTCTCTATACACAACTTTAAACTCTATTATTGGGAATTGAGAATTTGACTCTTCATCTGATGTGCCTTGGTGGAAAATAGAGGAGTCCAAGTCTCACCCAATTAGAATTCAGGACCTTCCTACTTCTGGGATAAAGCAAAAAACGGCCTCATTTTTTATGGGACCTATTATAAAAAAAGAAATACATTGACTGTTTGGTACCAAATTATCTGGGCACAAATTGCAATTTTCACGAGTTATCTCCTATTTGGAATAACTATTTTATTTTATCTGGCTTTATGCCCTTTACATTCCATCCTTGGTCTAAGCAAGTTATTCATGTTTTGAAGGATATCTTCAACCTGCAAGGGCTTCGTTCCTTTTAAGATCTGAAAGAGTCATATTCTCTTCCTGGTTCTTCCTGTTTTTTTAAATCTCAGGTACGGTGTACCATGGGACACCAAACCAAGCTTCCACTCTTTATTGAAACCACTTTCATGAGGGTGTCCTCACTATAAGTTAGGCTAGTGACTCATAATATAAAACATCTACCTGTTAGGGAGATCTGGGAGAATGACCTACAAAGTGCAGGGTTTGAATGAGATTGGACCACGATATGGGGAAATATGTTTTCCTCTTCTAAGAGCCTTGCCCATCAACCTATTCATTTCAAATTTGCTCAAAGGTTTTGTTTAACCCCAGAGCAAAGGTTCAAAATGAAGCTTGTGGATAGTGATTTATGTAATAAATGTACCCAATCTGAGGTGAGCAATTATATGCATATGTTTTATAGCTGTGTACCGGTAAAGTCTCCTTGAGTTGATGTTATTAGTGTTTTAAATGGTATTCTTGGCAGGAGCCTACCTGGTTACCCATCCCCCCTCCTGCTGGGTTGTAGCCCTTGCATTTCGTTATCTTATCAAGAGAGGCGGCAAAAAACAGCAGGCAAAAAACTATTCTAAGGAGTTGGTTTGAACCGGGTATTTCCCTTTGCAGATGTTGATTGCTTATGTTCTTGGACACTGCGCAGCTGGAAAGTTCCACTGCCAGACTGCGTGGGGCCAAGCCTGAAACTCTGGTCAATTGGTCACATGCAAGAGCTAATTTAACAACATTGTGAGATAGCATTGTCCGGCTCTGTATTTTTCTGTTTTCCTATGTGGCTCTGCTGGTAGCCTTTGACCATTTTAATGTGGAAATACTGAAAACTATTTGTCTTTAATCTATTTTGTTTTGTCCTTTTCCATTTGTATGGTGTTGTTTTTTGTTTTGACATTTTGTTTGTTTGTTTTCCCCTATTGAACTGTATATATTTATATCTTGAAACTGTAATTGTCTAACACATGCAAGAAAAACGAATAAATAATTTTTCACCAAAAGAAATCTGTCTGTGTAGGATAGAGATATATATATATATTTTTGTATGGACTGCATCTCAATCCAACACATCTGCCTATGTCGGACTTCCACGTTCGCTGTGGGCTGTGGAAGAGCTACAGGCTGTTTGTCAGACCAGGAGACATCCAGAAAATCGGTCTTCTCACGAAAACATCTGTAGCGTCCTAACGGTTTGGGCTACAAACTAATATGACACCACTATGGAAAAGGGAGACTCTCATGAACACGATGTGGGTCACTGGACTTGTCTGACGGTAACCCTGTACTGGTTAAAACAATTAATGGAAGGAAGTATGGAGTAGTTGTGTGTCAACAAAAAAAAAGGGGTTAAATGTGTAACAAACAAAAAAAATCCTGATCTTTCTTATATTTTGACTGTTTGTTTTGCCATTTATGACTGCGTTATTCAATGTGTTTCTATGGGCTATAGCAGTAAAGGCCAAATTCAATATAGGTGTTAAGTGAGAATATAAATGGACTTTATGTTATATAATGCACAACTGATAATCCTGATGGATTCACAACTTCTTAAACGTATGATATCCATATGAATGAAACAGATGAACATTGAATTAAAATAAACAAGGTGGATGCAAGGTCGTTTCCAAAAATAGTGATCCAAAATAGCTTTTATTCTCCAAACTTCACAAATAGTGCAAATGTACATTAAAACAAATAACATCTTCCCCAAAAGCTATTTCAGAAAACTAAAATAAAATCTCTCAAACTCACACAGTGGTAGCAACATTACCATAGTAACTAACAACAGTTGGGCAGAGGGGGAGGCACAAGCTGGAACACAACTTCTAAATAACATTCACTCTCCAGTGTCACTCAAAATAACTCAGGACAGAATCATGTTTTTACTCTGTTAAGTAGTTCCTCCCACTGAAATAGAAACGCCTGCGCTCATGATAACTTAACATTACACAAAGTGTAGTGGAGCAGATGTCAAGCAAATATCAACCTCTGGTGCACTCCTGCCTGGCCAATAATATAGATGTAGGATCTTAATTTGATCACTCTTTTGTTGCAGAGAATTTTCCTGCACAGCAGAAAACGCAAACTTGTGGCATATTTGAGTTTAATAAATGCTTCTAAAGTTTGTAATTTCCACTTAGAAATTTCAGACTTGATTTGCCCTAATGATAAATGTAGCAACCCCTACAAAAATGTCCATTAATTATAATCCACATTTTCTGTTGCTGTAGGATTATTTTCCTGCTGTAGCAACTGGCTCAAATCAAGATCCTACATCTGTAGTAATACTGCTGTAACGAAGTGCTGGAGTTTTAATGCTAGAATATATTTTAGTAAAAGTAAAGTGTATTTTTTTAAATCATGAGGGTTATTTGTTTAATGCATACACTTTTGCATATTACAGATTCGGTAATAAGCATGTGCATATGACTATAGCAATTGATAGTGGTAAGGTTAAGATGGAAACACTACAAAACATGCATTTGCCTGATGTTTTCTGTTTGAATATCCCTGTTCTCTAGCATTTTAGATCTTGAAATGTATAATTTTCAGACTCCACCGCTTCCTTATTTAACTGTCAAAACAACAAAAACCAAGCAATGGAAAACAAGGCATTACAAGACTAATGTCACAAACTGTAACTGAACTCATTGCATAAACATTTGTGAACTGGGAACACAAAGTTGAGTCCTACTTCCGGATTTATTTTTTTACTATAGATCTGGTTAAAGGCACATTTGACAGGCACGATCTGTAGGATTATCTGTCGAATACCTATTCAATAAATAAAACCATCAAATATTTCCAACACGTTTAAACTGTTTTGTTCTTTCAGACACAGAGCTGCAGTATACTGTAGCTACAGTATAGACTCCCATCCTTTCCCCTTTCATCCAAGATCTCCCACTCTGGTTGAGTGTTGGAGCACTGTAAGTAAACATTTGACATCTTCAATCCCAAGACCTTGTCAACAATGTCCGTTTTGTTCTTTCGTCGACATCCACATACATTCACCTCAATAAAGAATCAGACAACTGTGTGCTGTCTGCACAGTCCAAGCCAACATACTGCAAGAAATTAGGAAGCTCCTTTTGGCATTCTTTGTTTACACAAGTTGAGCACTTCACTTCCATCTCTACATTGTAATTGTCAATAATCAGACTGCTCATTTAACTATAGGTGAAAAGGGGTGAATCAATCCACCTGCTGCATGGGTCTAAAAGTAGCAAAGTAGGTATTTGATATAGCCAAGTCCTGGAGCCCTGCCCGTTCCATAATATCCCATTCAGTGGAAAATACCCTTTTAAAGTAACCCATTGTACAATACACTACTGTAACAGATTCTACAGTATCTTAGAAAAAAATGTGCTATCTAGAACCTAAAACGGTTAATCGGCTATCCCCATAGGAGAACCCTTTGAAGAACCCTTTTTGGTTCCATGTAGAACCCTTTCCACAGAGGGTTCTACAGTCGTGGTCAAAAGTTTTGAGAATGACACAGATATTAATTTTCACAAAGTCTGCTGCCTCAGTTTTTATGATGGCAATTTGCATATACTCCAGAATGTTATGAAGAGTGATCAGATGAATTACAATTAATTGCAAAGTCCCTCATTGCCATGAAAATGAACTTAATCCCCCAAAAACATTTCCACTGCATTTCAGCCCTGCCACATAAGGACCAGCTAACATCATGTCAGTGATTCTCTCGTTAACACAGGTGAGAGTGTTGACGAGGACAAGGCTGGAGATCACTCTGTCATGCTGATTGAGTTAGAATAACAGACTGGAAGCTTTAAAAGGAGGGTGGTGCTTGAAATTATTGTTCTTCCTCTGTTAACCATGGTTACCTGCAAGGAAAGACGTGCCGTCATTATTGCTTTGCACAAAAAGGGCTTCACAGGCAAGGATATTGCTGCTAGTAAGATTGCACCTAAATCAACCATTTAACGGATCATCAAGAACTTAAAGGAGAGAGGTTCAATTGTTGTGAAGAAGGCTTCAGGGCGCCCAAGAAAGTCCAGCAAGCGCCAGGACTGTCTCCTAAAGTTGATTCAGCTGCGTGATCGGGGCACCACCAGTGCAGAGCCTGCTCAGGAATGGCAGCAAGCAGGTGTGAGTGCATCTGCACGCACAGTGAGGCGAAGACTTTTGGAGGATGGCCTGGTGTCAAGAAGGGCAGCGAGGAAGCCACTTCTCTCCAGGAAAAACATCAGGGACAGATTGATATTCTGCAAAAGGTACAGGGATTGGACTGCTGAGGACTGGGGTAAAGTCATTTTCTCTGATGAATCCCCTTTCCGATTGTTTGGGGCATCCGGAAAAAAGAAGACAAGGTGAGCGCTACCATCAGTCCTGTGTCATGCCAACAGTAAAGCATCCTGAGACCATTCATGTGTGGGGTTGCTTCTCAGCCAAGGGAGTGGGCTCACTCACAATTTTGCCTAAGAACACAGTCATGAATAAAGAATGGTACCAACACATCCCCTGAGAGCAACTTCTCCCAACCATCGAACAGTTTGATGACGAACAATGGCTTTTCCAGCATGATGGAGCACCTTGCCATTAGGCAAAAGTGATAACTAAAAACATCGACATTTTGGGTCCATGGCCAGGAAACTCCCCAGACCTTAATCCCATTGAGAACTTGTGGTCAATCCTCAAGAGGCGGGTGGACAAACAAAGACCCACAAATTCCAAGCATTGATTATGCAAGAATGGGCTGCCATCAGTCAGGATGTGGCCCAGAAGTTAATTGACAGCATGCCAGGGCGGATTGCAGAGGTCTTGAAAAAGAAGGATCAACACTGCAAATATTGACTCTTTGCATAAACTTAATGTAATTGTCAATAAAAGCCTTTGACACTTATGGAATGCTTGTAATTATACTTCAGTATACCATAGTAACATCTGACAAAAATATCTAAAAACACTGAAGCAGCAAACTTTGTGAAGACCAATACTTGTGTCATTCTCAAAACTTTTGACCACGACTGTACATGGAACCCAAAAGAGTTCTACCTGGAACCAAAAAAGGTTATCCTATGGGGACAGCCTAAGAACCATTTTGGAACGCTTTTTTCTAAGAGTGTTAGCAACTATCTGGTGATAAGTTAGTTAGGGATATGTCTTTGTGACCTGAAGTTAAAACACAAAATAACGGCATATACAGTTGAAGTCAGAAGTTTACATACACTTAGGTTGCAGTCATTAAAACTTGTTTTTCAACCACTCCACACATTTCTTGTTAACAAACTATAGTTTTGGCAAGTCGGTTAGGAAATCTACTTTGTGCATGACACAAGTCATTTTTCCAACAATTGTTTACAGACAGATTATTTCACTGTATCACAATTCCAGTGGGTCAGAAGTTTACATACACTAAGTTGACTGTGCCTTTAAACAGCTTGGAAAATTCCAGAAAATGATGTCATGGCTTTAGAAGCTTCTGATAGGCTAATTGACATTATTTGAGTCAATTGGAGGTGTACCTGTGGATGTATTTCAAGGCCTACCTTCAAACTCAGTGCCTCTTTGCTTGACATCATGGGAAAATCAAAAGAAATCAGCCAAGTCCTCAGAAAGAAATTGTAGACCTCCACAAATCTGGTTCATCCTTGGGAGCAATTTCCAAACGCCTGAAGGTACCACGTTCATCTGTATAAACAATAGTACGCAAGTATAAACACCATGGGACCACGCAGCCATCATACCGCTCAGGAAGGAGATGCGTTCTGTCTCCATAGAGATTAACGTACTTTGGTGCGAAAAGTGCAAATCAATCCCAGAACTACAGCAAAGGACCTTGTGAAGATGCTGGAGGAAACAGGTATAAAAGTATCAATATCCACAGTAAAACGAGTCCTATATCGACATAACCTGAAAGGCCACTCAGCAAGGAAGAAGCCACTGCTCCAAAACCGCCATAAAAAAGCCAACTGCACATGGGGACAAAGATCATACTTTTTGGAGAAATGTCCACTGGTCTGATGAAACTAATATATAACTGTTTGGCCGTAATGACCATTGTTATGTTTGGAGGAAAAAGGGGGCACTTGCAAGCCGCAGAACACCATTCCAACCGTGAAGAACGGGGGTGGCAGAATCATGCTGTGGGGGTGCTTTGCTGCAGGAGGGACTGGTGCTCTTCACAAAATAGATGACATCATGAGGAAGGAAAATTATGTGGATATATTGAAGCAACATCTCAAGACATCAGTCAGGAAGTTAAAGCTTGGTCGTAAATGGGTCTTCCAAATGGACAGTGACCCCAAGCATACTTCCAAAGTTGTGGCAAAATGGCTTAAGGACAACAAAGTCAAGGTATTGGAGTGGCCATCACAAAGCCCTGATCTCAATCCTATAGAAAATTTGTGGGCAGAACTGAAAAAGCGTGTGCGAGCAAGAAGGCCTACAATCCTGACTCAGTTACACCAGCTCTGTCAGGAGGAATGGGCCAAAATTCACCCAACTTATTGTGGAAAGCTTGTGGAAGGCTAACCGAAACATTTGACCCAAGTTAAACAATTTAAAGGCAATGCTACCAAATACTAATTGAGTGTATGTAAACTTCTGACCCACTGGGAATGTGATGAAAGAAATAAAAGCTGAAATAAATCACTCTACTATTATTCTGACATTTCACATTCTTAAAATAAAGTGGTGATCCTAACTGACCTAAAACAGGGAATTTTAACTAGGATTAAATGTCAGGAATTGTGAAAATCTGAGTTTAAATGTATTTGGTTAAGGTGTATGTAAACTTCCGACTTCAACTGTAGTCATAGATTGTGTAACAAAGTGTAGTCCTCTTTTGCACTCTCAATCACACACACAAACAAACACACACATCAACGCACACATATAAACACACGTACACTCACACAAAAAAATCAAAACACAATCTGAAGAGCAGGGTGACTGTTGATAACCAGTCATAGGTTGCGTTGAGGCTTAGTCATATCATGGAGAGGGGGGTGAGTGAACATCGTTTTACGTCCTCTTAGTGCAGTCACATAACACAGCTCTCAGTCTCTTCCATGCAGTGTTGATGTCATGATACAGACACATACAACTTTAGTCCCAATGTGCACCCAGGTGACCTTCCACTGGGCTTCCTGGTTCAGGTGTGACCTTCCACTTGGCTTCCTGTTTCAGGTGTGACCTTCCACTGGGCTTCCTGGTTCAGGTGTGACTTTCCACTGGGCTTCCTGGTTCAGGTGTGACCTTCCACTGGTCTTCCTTGTTCAGGTGTGACCTTCTACTGGGCTTCCTGTTTCAGGTGTGACCTTCCACTGGGCTTCCTGGTTCAGGTGTGACCTTCTACTGGGCTTCCTGGTTCAGGTGTGTCCGACGCCAGGCCTCACTGCAGCACACACTTCTCCTGCTTGCTTTTCTTGCTGTACTTCCTGCGTCTCTGCTCCAGGCCTCTCTCCAGCCTCTCGTCCTCCTCCAGAGCCCTAGGCGCAGAGAACATTTTTTACATTTGACATTTTAGTCATTTAGCAGACGCTCTTATCCAGAGCGACTTACAGTTAGTGAGTGTGTACATTTTTCATACTGAACAGGGAGAGACCTGCTAGAACAGTAGGCCCATAGCAAACAGTCACCCTCTCAGACTTAGGTTCAACTTTGTGGCAGTGGAAGACAAAACTCACAAAGAGACCTGATATCTCATTCACCCCATAGCATACCATCCCCCCAGATTAATACATCCATGGTTAATGTCTAGCAGAGTGTGTTTTAAGCGTCTGTGTTTGCAGTGTGTCTGTGTTTGCTGTGTGCATTCAGCGTGTGTGACTCAGCTGGGCCATGGTTGCATCCCAAATGGTACCCTATTCCCTATATAGTGCACATCTTTTGGCCAATTAGGCTCTAGTCAAAAGTAGTGCACTATATAGGGAATAGGGTACCATTTGGGATGCAACCATGGCTGTCTCACCCTTTCTCCTTGGCGTCCATGTCGTGGACCAGCTCGTCCCTCAGGTTGACCAGAGACACCAGCTCCTGCAGTAGCAGCTGCTCCCTGTGCTTGTGGGCAGCTGTGTTCTGCCACTCTGGAGGACAGAGCAAAAGGGGAGGGGGAGAGAGTGAGAGAGTGATCGGAGGAGAGAGAGAGAGAGAGGACAGGGAAAGAGTGGTACGAGATTGAGGGTGGTACAGAGTAGAGAGTTGTTGCTTTGCCAACGTGAAATTGAGTTCCATTACCAGCTTTTTATTGCGATGTGTTTCATTTTAAACTATAACCTCGTGATTCAACTGGAAGTAAATAAAGGATTACAATAAATGATGTCATTAAAGAAAGGATCACTTCCTCAAACCAGCAGGTGGGCAGATACCACTTGGTATATTTGGGAAGTCTGACTTTACCAAACAGATGTGTTAATAGCGTGAGTCAATCATGACCAAAGTTTACTGTTGTTGGAGACTATCTGACTTGAGCCCGTTTTAATCTGTTAATAATTGTAAATGAGCCTAGCAGTAGTAATTATGGGTTAGATGGAATGATCTATGTGCATTGTATTTGGGCAGAGACAAAGTACAAAGGGGGCCTGTCTCTGAGGGAAAGAATGATCCAATAAGGGTTGAATAGGAGCCATGTGTCTGGGGTTCGAGCTGATAGATCGTAAATTGCTTTAATTCTATAACACCGTCTTATATCTTCACTGTTTTCTATCATTATATACTCTTACTATGAATATACAGTTTATATATTCTTAGAGATTTAAAGTAGTGTTAGGTTTAAGCTCTTTGTGTATGAGAGGTGTAATTATCTAGTGGACTGCAGTAGACTGTAGAAATGTGTACTCCCAATAACTCAAGACCTCTCCTGACTGATAAGAAGCCCTGTGAAAGGCACGGAGGAGCACAAAGGTTCTGGACTTGCCCAACAACAGAGACTGATTGTTTATCCTAGAAATACAAGGAGGGCACTCAGTTTAATCGGAAGGTATAAATATATGTTTGTGTGCTATGCAGCTGCAACACACAGTGTGGTGAATAAATGTAGTTTGAGTTTTTCTCTGAGTCCGTATATTGTACCAGAAATTAGAACCTAACACTGACATACGCAACAGCACACTTTACTAATTTCCCTTGCAGAGATATATTTGTTATTGTATGGTTTGGGTGTCACTATGACCACATCTGGCCACAGTAATGAGCTGTATCACAGAATAGAGTGGCATCATGGATCTTGTAGTTTAGTATATTGGTACTGTAGTCTTGCCTTCAATAGCCATCATGTCTCTCAGCTCTCGGTTCAGCATCTCAAACCTCATTTCCAGGTCCTGCTCTTCTTGCCTGTGGAGCAGAATGCCTTGTGGTTAGATCAATGTAATGTAGCTATAATACGTCGGTGTTGTTTAAAGCACTAGGTAGACAGCACAGTAGGCATGGTGGACGTTACAGTAGCTGTAGTTGGTCTTGTCTCCTGATGAGGGCGTTCTTCTTGTTGACCAGAGTAAACCACTCCTGAATCAGCTTCTCCTCCTGCATCTTGTCACTACCTACATGTATGGAGACAGAGAGGGCATCATTATAAAGAGACGTTTTGAAAATACTGAAAGTATTTATTGAAGGGGATTTGTCTCTCTTTCTTCATCCCCCCTCACCTGACTCCATAAGTTGCCGTAGTGTCCTTTCCACGATGTCTGCCCTGCTGTCAATGTGCTTCTGTTCCGCCTCTAGGGCCTGCATCTCCCTCAGCACATACTGGCTGGTGTCCTGTGTACACAGACACACAGACACAGACACACACACAGAGAGAATTATACTTATTTCTGATACAGATCATTGGTATTTCCTTAATGCACATAAGTGTTTATGACAGTGGCAGACAGTAACTTGTGAAAGTGACAGACCTCCTCAGCCGATCGTCCTTCTTCACCAGCTGCCCTTCCTATATGAAACACACACACAGCATAACGAGACACATAGCAACATTATGCAGTAGCTACAATTACTGGAAGAGCATCAAAGTGGAAAACTAGACTGCGATGACAAGAGGTAATTAGCATAGTTTGATAGGCTAAGGACTCTAATCCTAACGACAGGAAGCCAACAAAGTAATTAGAGTGAGTGATGTCAATGCTCAGGGGAAGGATGAATCAACAAAGAAAACTGTGATGACTTGTGTATGTACTCTCTCTCTCGCCTATACACTGCTCCTCTGATGGGTGTAGCGCAATCATAAAGTACCTGGGAAACTGGAGACTCAGTAAGTCTGTGTGTGTGTGAGTGTGTGAACTCAGAACACATCATACAAAATCAATATACTGTATGTACCGGTTTCTGATTTTCTTCTGTCAGCTCCACCCTCTTCCTGTCCTGTAGCAACCTGTAAATACAACAAAATAATCACTCACAGAGATGGAGAGAGAGAGAGAGAGAGAGAGAGAGAGAGAGAGAGAGAGAGGGGGGATGAGAGAGAGAGAGAGAGAGAGAGAGAGCACTGTGACTGATAGAAAACTGAGGAAAACACTGACTAGGTACTGACTCAGTGAGCATAGTCTGGCTATAGAGACCGGTCATCACAGGCAAACCTGGCTGCCCAGAGAGGACAGGCTGTGCTCACTCTGCTCCAGGGGAGAGGTAGAGACTATTGACAAATACTCAGACCTAAAATAATCTTTCTTTCCCCAAATTATCATTCAGTACAAAGAATTGAAACTATAAAAAGATGAAGAAAAAAACAAATATTTATTGGGTGAAAAGCCAAATATGTGTCTTCCTGCCACAGGCAGTGAAAAGTGCAATGTAATGTCAATAATATTTCCCATTTAGTTTTGTTTTGGCTTTCATACCATATCATGTGGCTTCTCAGTCAGTTTGACACTAGTCTACTACTATTGCGTTAATGTATTGTTATTCTCATTAATATTGTTGTTGTAGTTGCTGTTAATGGTAATCCCATTTCCACTACTACTATTATTATTGCTGTTGGTCCCACCATTTTTGTTATATGTATACTTTGACAATGTAAGTAATTTAACTTGCCATGTCAATAAAGCCTATTGAGTTGAGAGATATCGTAGGCCACTTACTTCGGCTGGGTCTGCCTCATCTATTGACCTGCGTTGTGACCGGCGTTTCTTAACCAGATCTGCATCCTTTAGGTGGGAGAACCCAGACTTGGCAGATAAGAAATGTGTCCTAGGGGGTGCAACGGGTGCTTGGGCCCCTCCTGCTTCCCCTGCAGCCTGCAGCCGTTTGGTTCTAGGGGGTGGGACCACTTCCCCATTGGTGCACTCCTTAGTGTCACTATCCGCCTTCTTCTCTGCAGCGCCCACATTGGTCTCCATTGTGAGGGCCTCATCTTGGATCCGTTGACAGTAGCGTGCGGCGGCCTCTGGGTCGGGACCCTCCCGGCTCTCCCCGGCCACACCGTAACTGGACTCACTGCTGTCCGCCTCGATGTGCAGCACACTCAGCTCCTGGCCCGTGAAGTAGGTGCGGATCTGGTTGAGGTAGGTCATGACGATGAGGCGGTCAGGCACGGCCAGGAGGACCATGTCCGAGGGCTCCATCAGCCGAGAGATGCCCAACTCGGCGAAACCGTCAAAGGCCTGGGGGGAAATGAGAGAAGAGAAGATGGATTGGGTGGGGAAAATATTCAGCAGTTAACCAATTGATGGTCACATTTAAGGCCTGGCTGTTGGTAGTGATTATGACATGATGAGATAACATAAAGGAAACAAACTACCTTTTTGTTGTTGCGCTTGATGTCATAAGGGTCCAGCATCTCAAAGTTTCTAAGCAGCGAAGAAAGAGAGAATCAATACACACTACAAGAACAGGAAACAAGTTAATACAAAAATAATGTCATTTTTAAAGGTTAAACAAGTCATAACACAATGCCTGCTCATGTTTATGTCTAAACGCTTCACAGAGGGGGTACCTACATCCTGTCTGGGTGGAAGTGGTGTAGCAGTGCACAGAAGGCCAGGCCGTTCCTCCAGGACGTGCTGAAGTTGGTGATCTTGACCCCCTTGTGTTCTTTGGTGACCTCCTGACACCACTCCAGTAGGGACTGGCTGGAGGTCACCAGACCAGGACTGGCCATGAAACCCTAAGACAACAAATGACATCAGATATAATAGGTACATTCAGAGTGGTAAGGAGTCAGCATTTCATTTCAAAGGACACAAAATGGACAGTTATGATTGTGTTAAAGAGTCAGCATTTCATTTCAAAGGACACAAAATGGACAGTTATGATTGTGGTAATGAGTCAGCATTTCATTTTAAAGGACACAAAATGGACAGTTATGATTGTGGTAATGAGTCAGCATTTCATTTTAAAGGACACAAAATTGACAGTTATGATTGTGGTAATGAGTCAGCATTTAATTTCAAAGGACACAAAATGGACAGTTATGATTGTGGTAATGAGTCAGCATTTCATTTCAAAGGACACAAAATGGATGGTGGAGGATTGGTCAACTGATAGACTATAAATAACATACTTCTGGGGAAGCAGCACTGCCTAGACCCATTTCCTGAGAGTTTACAGGTCTGCGTTTAGGAGTTGTTGGCTCGTCTGCTGCCCCCTGCTGCCTAAAAATAGAAAAACAGGGATTTAATATGACCTGACTACACACCAACTGATCGTTATACTCTGGATGTTTAGTTCTAACAGTTTAGTAGCAACACATTTCAAATAATGGTAAAGGATTAAATATAAGGCATTTTCTCAATCAGTTCACTTTCAGAAAAGCATTCTAGTCACACAGAATTATCAACAACTACAGGTAAATGCTCTCAAAAATGTCCACACGTCAATCAACCACTGTATTGCACGTGTGTCCAACTCAACATAACGTACCTCTCCTCATCTAAGCCACCAGCAGCTATGTCTACTGACTCAAAGCCAAAGTCCACCTCTTCAACCCCCATGTCTTTGCTTTCAACCTCCATCTGCTCTGTCTCTTTGGCTCCCTCAACATGTAACCAGTCGTCCTCAGCTGGTGTACCGGTGGTTGGAGAGGTCGGGTCAAGCACTTCTGCCTCTGAACCTCTCTCAATATCCTCGCTTACAGTGTCTTCAAAGAAGTCAGTGACCATAGGGGTTTCTGTGAAGGCCTGAGTGACCATGGTAGTATCTGTAAAGGTCAAGCTCTCCCCGCTCTCCTCCAGTCCCTTCTCACAGACTTCTGGTGACATCTCCTCTGAGTGAGAAATTGTGACAAAGCTCCCTTCGGAGACCATGTTTGAGGTTAGTGATAGTGAACCCTCTTGTGGCTTCCTGACTGGTGTCTTGTTTGTCTTCCTGAGAGAGACAGCGAGCTCTCAAGGGATTCTCTCTGGCTGGTGAAAGAGAAGTCCATTGGAGGAGTTCCATCAGAAAAAGAGCAACTAAGGTGTTTTTTTAGAGCGGGGAACTGGAACAGACATGCTTGATTGTTCTATGTTTAGTTTACTCCTCCTCTTACGAAGAGGAGCAACCACCACTTCCCCAGATGCTGCAGGCTGGCCACCAGGGGGTACGGGAGGAGGACTACTGCTCCTCTTGTTGCGTTGAGGTGGTACCAGCCCAGAGGCTGAGGCTGCAGGTGAACGTCCTCTTTCTCTGGTAGACTGGGTGTTATCCCCACTAGAGGCATGCCAGGTCTTTGGTCGGGTAGCATCTGTTTGGACAGGTGGGGCTGGTCTTGTTTCCCTCTTGGCTTTGGGACTGGTAAGTACTCCTGCTTGCCTTCCATCTTTACTCCTGGTGCAGTGTCCTCTGTTGAGTCTTTTTGAGCTGGCTCATTTTCAAGTGACTCAGTAGCTGTTTCTGTCACTTCCAGGGTCTGCTTCTCCGCCTCAACCTTTTCAAATGAGTCTGTGAATTCCTGAGACTGTTTCTCCACCTCAACCTTTTCAAATGAGTCTGTGACTTCTGTTGAGACCTTCTGAGATGGCTCATCTTCAAGTGACTCAGTGGCTGTTTCTGTCACTTCCGGAGACTGCTTCTCCGCCTCAACCTTTTCAAATGAGTCTGTGACTTCCGGAGACTGCTTCTCCGCCTCAACCTTTTCAAACGGGTCTATCATAAGATCCTCTATCTGGGCTGGAGCTGTAGACCCGTGGTTGGCAGTATTCAGGGCCTCTACAGCCATAGCCTCATCTGCGCCATCTTCTACTTTGCTTGATTCCACTGGGGGGAGAATGAGTTCTCTTGCTGCACCTAGGCGGGGCTATTTTTCTGATGATCGAGAGGGGGGCAGTCTCTCCCACACCAAAATCGGGGTACGACTCTGTAGGTACATGATCTGGAGTTAGGGGAACAGTTGTGGTCTGACCAGTAGCAGTCTCTAAATTGTCAGCTTTCTGTCGTGGTTCGGGAGAGAGAGAGAGAGAGAGAGATGCTTTCCTGGTGCGTTGAGGTGGAATGAGCTTGGCTCATCAGCTTTCTGAGATGGCTCTGGAGTGAGGCTGTCTTGTTTCCTACCAGGCCGTGGTGGAATCAGTTCAGTGGCTTCCTGGCCAGGTTTCTGTGAACGTTCTGCACTGGAAGCGCTAGAGGTTCTCCTTGGGCGTGGAGGTGGGACAACGCCAGTTGCCTGTGGTGTCTCTTTAGTGAGGCTTGTCTTAGTACGGCGAGGAGGGACCAGTTCAGTGGGCACCTGGACAGGGGCATCAGTTTTTTGTTGAGGCTCTGTTGAAAGACAACGGTTTCTTTTCCTACCAGGATGTGATGTGACCATCTCAGCTGGTGCCTGGGCAGTGAAACCCTTCTGGCCATCATCTTTCTTTAGAGGTTCTGTTGAAAGACTACTGTCTCCTCTCACTTCAGTGGGCTTCTGAACAGATACAGTGGGGAGAACAAGTATTTGATACACTGCCGATTTTGCAGGTTTTCCTACTTACAAAGCATGTAGAGGTCTGTAATTTTTATCATAGGTACACTTCAACTGTGAGAGACGGAATCTAAAACAAAAATCCAGAAAATCACATTGTTTGATTTTTAAGTAATTCATTTGCATTTTATTGCATGACATAAGTATTTGATACATCAGAAAAGCAGAACTTAATATTTGGTACAGAAACCTTTGTTTGCAATTACAGAGATCATACGTTTCCTGTAGGTCTTGACCAGGTTTGCACACACTGCAGCAGGGATACTGGCCCACTCCTCCATACAGACCTTCTCCAGATCCATCAGGTTTCGGGGCTGTCGCTGGGCAATACGGACTTTCAGCTCCCTCCAAAGATTTTCTATTGGGTTCAGGTCTGGAGACTGGCTAGGCCACTCCAGGACCTTGAGATGCTTCTTACGGAGCCACTCCTTAGTTGCCCTGGCTGTGTGTTTCGGGTCGTTTTCATGCTGGAAGACCCATCCACGACCCATCTTCAATGCTCTTACTGAGGGAAGGAGGTTGTTGGCCAAGATCTCGCGATACATGGCCCCATCCATCCTCCCCTCAATACGGTGCAGTCGTCCTGTCCCCTTTGCAGAAAAGCATCCCCAAAGAATGATGTTTCCACCTCCATGCTTCATGGTTGGGATGGTGTTCTTGGGGTTGTACTCATCCTTCTTCTTCCTCCAAACACGGCGAGTGGAGTTTAGACCAAAAAGCTCTATTTTGTCTCATCAGACCACATTACCTTCTCCCATTCCTCCTCTGGATCATCCAGATGGTCATTGGCAAACTTCAGACGGGCCTGGACATGCGCTGGCTTGAGCAGGGGGACCTTGCGTGCGCTGCAGGATTTTAATCCATGACGGCGTAGTGTGTTACTAATGGTTTTCTTTGAGACTGTGGTCCCAGCTCTCTTCAGGTCATTGACCAGGTCCTGCCGTGTAGTTCTGGGCTGATCCCTCACCTTCCTCATGATCATTGATGCCCCACGAGGTGAGATCTTGCATGGAGCCCCAGACCGAGGGTGATTGACCGTCATCTTGAACTTCTTCCATTTTCTAATAATTGCGCCAACAGTTGTTGCCTTCTCACCAAGCTGCTTGCCTATTGTCCTGTAGCCCATCCCAGCCTTGTGCAGGTCTACAATTTTATCCCTGATGTCCTTACACAGCTCTCTGGTCTTGGCCATTGTGGAGAGGTTGGAGTCTGTTTGATTGAGTGTGTGGACAGGTGTCTTTTATACAGGTAACGAGTTCAAACAGGTGCAGTTAATACAGGTAATGAGTGGAGAACAGGAGGGCTTCTTTAAAAAAAACTAACAGGTCTGTGAGAGCTGGAATTCTTACTGGTTGGTAGGTGATCAAATACTTATGTCATGCAATAAAATGCAAATGAATTACTTAAAAATCATATAATGTGATTTTCTGGATTTTTGTTTTAGATTCCGTCTCTCACAGTTGAAGTGTACCTATGATAAAAAATTACAGACCTCTACATGCTTTGTAAGTAGGAAAACCTGCAAAATCGGCAGTGTATCAAATACTTGTTCTCCCCACTGTACATTCTCAGATTTCTGTTTGCGCTCTGAAGTGAGACTGTCTTTTCTCCTTAGAGGCCGTGATGGGACCACCTTAAATACAATCCCTTGATCATCAGCTTCCTGTTGAGTTTCTGGAGGAAGACCACCGTCTCGTTTCTTTGCATGATGAGGACCGACCAGTTCAGTTGTTACCTGTGCAGGGACAGCCTGGCCAGCGAAACTCCCTCGGCCATCTGCTTTCTTTTGAGATTGTTGTGGCAGGGATCTCTTTTTCTTTCGGGCTCCATGAAGAGGGGCAACTTCTGATTGTGTTTAATCTGAGGTGAGTGTCTGATCATCAGAGGGTTTATCTGGGATGGGTACTATATGTTCTTGAGACTTGTCCTCTAACACCGACTTGTCTGTAGCAGGCTGTGAGGTAGGGGCAGAGACTTCCTCTGTGCTTGCATGTTGGGTGCTTAAGGTTAAAAAAAAATAAAGGTAAAAAAAGATCATGGCTCAGATCTTGCCATAGAATTATATTCTATAAAATGACTATTGAAATTATAATATCAGTAAAGCAACCCCACACATCACAGAAGCGATTACATACCCCATTCCACAGAGCAGACACTGGAGAAGCATTCCAGATGTAGAAAAACTAAACACATTGACTGATTATGACTAACAAAAAGCCACAGGTTTTTCTTTACAAGACAAACATGCACGACATAGGTAGCAGCATAAACAGTACACAGAGACACTGAAGACCTTAGTTTACATTAAAACACCTGGGTCCACAAACAAGTGCCTTAAACATCAAAACGCAGCTTAAACACATACTGTAGACTTGTGCATCACAGTTCACTGAGTAGCAGGCATGGCTGAGCCAAACATTATGCGAACGAAAGACAATGTTATGACTTCAAAATAACGCATTTGTATTTTCAAGCAGTGCAGCCAAATAGTTCAGACACGGGTTTGCTGTCCAGGTGTAATGAAGTTGATCATTCTGTCTCGATAGGTGACCCGGCTGAAGAAATGTCAACATAACCTGTTATCTGTCCAGAGTCCTGCGCTTTGAATGTTGATTTCTCCCCTATTTGCGCCCGCTTGTCAAGGTAAATCTCTTCTTCCCCAGTTACCACAAATTGTCCTTTGGAGATCTCAGGAAGGTCAGCCTCCGTCAATGACGGCCATTTTCTCATACTGCTTAGACCTTCGACTCCAACAAACCCATCCTCAGTGTCGTGTCTCACTACCGATGGAGACTCGGATTGTTTGTCTTCCAGAGTCAACAAGCATGGCTCAGCGGTGGTTGGGAGTTCAATCGTTTTTTTGGTTTCACCCTCAAGGTGCGGTGCCTTTCCAGACACTGCTTCCTGGACGAGGGTAGGTGTATCTGGGACTGCACTGTTCTCTGGGTCCACAGAGGAGGAGACTGTCATGCTACTGTCTGCACCTTCTGTTGGAGAGGAACCAGACGGGCCCAACATGGCTGCTACTGTTTCATAACTGTGAGAGAGGGATTACTTACTGTAATTAAGGGACTGAGCTTTAAAACAGGCATGGTAAACATTGGGAGCATGCTAAACCATATAAAAAGTCTCAACACATTTCAGAAATCTGAGCG
Source organism: Coregonus clupeaformis (assembly GCF_020615455.1). Lineage (NCBI taxonomy): Eukaryota > Metazoa > Chordata > Actinopteri > Salmoniformes > Salmonidae > Coregonus > Coregonus clupeaformis. Next base: position 12,045,340 of record NC_059199.1, read on the forward strand.
ATTAAACCCAGATCATTCAAACTTCAGTCATCAATACATTTAATTTATTAATTTATCAATTTAGAGTTGCTAAAAGTTATTGATTTGACCAAAATGTGATTTGTCAAATCAATGACGAAGATCAAAAATAGAAAATGCCATTACATGCAAACATAAATCTAAATAAACTAGTGAACATGAGGGTGACACTGGTGAATATAATCACCTTAATTTGACTAAGAATCTACTGTGCTACTACTTTCTAAACAGAACACACCACACACTTTGCCCTTCTAGAGAGAAGCCTCACTACAATCTCCCACTTCCCCTCTGGAGAAGACACCAACAATGGTCTGTACTAGGCCAGAGGCCTCCTCCTGCTTCTCTGCCACATAACCCTCAACTTCCAGCACCTCCCACCCCAAGACTAGCTCTGGTTCTGACACTGCGGAGAGCTTCTGGATCTCCTCAGATTCCTCAAATGTGATTTTCTCTATTTGTGGGCTGCCGAGGACACTAACATGAGAGGTGAACATTGAAAAGAACATCCCTACAAAATCCATGCTACACACAGAAAAACACACAGAGTTGTTGGCATGCACAATTCAGTAAGAATATCACTCCATCAGTGGAGGCTGCTGAGGGGAAGACGGCTCATAATAATGGCTGGAACGGCGTGAATGGAATGGAATCAAACACATGGAAACCATGTGTTTGATGTATTTGATACCATTCCACTCATTCAACTCCAGCTATTACCACAAGCCCTTTCTCCCCAATTAAGGTGCCACCGACCTCCTGTGCACTCCATAATATATGATCTCCATGTAAGAGGTTCACAGACCTAAAACACATCTCAGATGCAGAGCATCCTGAAAATGACCAAACACGCCATGCAGTCTTAAGAGGTTTGCCAGAGTTAAAATATCTGGCTTTACAGTGGCCGTTGCAGACCAAATAAAAACAAACAACAATGTTTCACTACCACTGCCACTGCAATCCATGCAGAGAGCCATATGCTCAAACACTTACCCCTTATCTAGAACATACTCTGCTGGTTCCCCAGTAACCTCTTTCTTCTCGATCTGCATATTTGTCTCTTAAAAACCAAAAACCAAAGTATGTTGCTTTCCACTTGCAATGCGAGACACTGGAAAAAGGATATTACATGTCTAACCACACATGTCTTACCATTTGCCTCTACAGACTCTAGACTGTGAGGAGGGGCAGATGGGAAACCAGGAATGCTTGCTGCCTCGGGGCAAGATGGTGCCAGTGCAACCATCGTTTTTAGATTTTCATCTCCAACTGCACTGCCTAGGTCCGGCTCGAAGAGCACAATATCATCTGACCTTTTATCCTTAAATGGTTTTCCCCACAATGGCTGCATAGAACTTACAGATTCGCCCGAGTTAATTCAGATGGCTGTCTAGAAGGTAATCCAGGTTCTCTAGATTCATTTGGACAAGCTGGCAGTAGAGAAAACACGGTTTGTTCTTCTATTGCTTTAAGTCATGTAAAGGACAGGAACCCAGAAGTGAGACTGTCACATGGGCAAGATGGCACCAGTGCCACCATATTTTTCATATTTTCTCTGTCTTCTGCTGACCTATCTTTGATTATTACGGTCTTATCTTTCAGCGTCTTCTCAAACAAAGGCTTCTGTTCAACGTGCCAATCTCCTGTCTGGACTTTGGCCGTTGATGGGAAACCTGGGAGACTGGAGATTTTGGGGCAAGATCGTGTGAGATCCACACTATTAAGCTCCCTCTTAGGTCGTGGTGCAGAGCGGAAGCTAGGAATCCTGGCTGCTTCTGTGCAACATGGCACCAAAGCAACCATTGCGTTCGTTTTGCCAATATCTTCTTTTGATTTGCCATTTAGGAGAATGCTTTCTTCATCTTCCTTCTTCTTCTTTTGCAAGTGCTCAAACATAGGCTTTGGGTCAACAAGCCACTCTAATGTTGTAGCCCCATCAGTGGATGCAAAACCAGGGAGACTGGACATTTTGGGGCAAGCGGGCACAAGACTCAACATACTTAGATCTACCTCAGCTTTGGGATGTGGTGCAGAGGGGAAGCCAGGAATCCTTGCTGCAGTAGGACATGATGGTACCAGAGCCACCATGTGTTTTATTAGCTCTGTGTCTTCTTTCAATCTGTCCAAATGTGGAGTGGACATAAAGGTCACCCTTTTTTTCCCAATTCGGGGGCCTCTCCCAAATGGCCTCAATGTTGATTGTACACTCCTTTACTTGACATTCAAGAGAAGGGAATCCGAGTGTGCCAGCCACTCTTGGGAAGGATGGCATTAGATCTACCATGTTAGGTTCCCTCTCTAACTTGACTTCCTTGGACAGATGTGGAGACGGAAATCCCGGAATGCTGGCAGTGCATGGACAAGATGAGACCATATCTGCCATACCTCTCACCATGTCTTTCTCCTCTTTTGATCTATGATCTGGACCATCCTTTCTTGGCTTATCCCATAATATGCTATTGTCCACTGGACAGTCTTCTAACTGAGCCTCTGAACAGGATGCTTGAGTGGATGGAAGCCCTGGTGCACTGGCGAGTCTTAGGCATGATGACGGCAGAGAAACCATGTTTTCAGGTCTGAGGAGAGGGGGACCATGATCAGAGTTGATTATGACAACCAAGAAAGCAGAGTGTTCTGGTAAGAACAAAGCAATCAAATGGAAAGGACTAAAACTATCACACACAAACCAAAACTCATGCTCAAAAATATTATCTCTGACTAATCATGAAAATTACAGTTAAAAATGCAACCATTTAAATCGAGATAAGAGCAGGTCTAGGTGAATAAATACCGTGCAATACCATACAACGCACAACACAAAATTGTATATATTCATTAAAATTAAAATTGATAATGCAAAATATTGGAAAATATACTGAATAAGTCTAGAAGCACAAATCCTACAATACGATTTAATTCCATTGCTGCAGGTGGCTAAATGCTCTGTTTAAGTTGTTTTAAATCCAAACCCCAAAAACGCAATAGAAATGCAACACCATGCACATCAACACTACTAAACCAGCACCATGCTGGCAGGTGGTGAGGTTGAGCACTGTGACCCTTATACACATACCACATCTCATACGTTTCCACCTGCCTAGCCACAGTAACCTCTTCCTTCCCAGAATGCTCTATTCCAGAGCCTGACTCTAAGACTTCCTCTTCCATTTCTTCCTCACATATCATCTCCTAGTCCTCTACAACTTGACACTTTGCCAGGGCCACAACCTCACAAGTGGTCTGGCTGTGTGAAATTTATTTTGGCTCTTTGTCAACAGTTGCTCCCATCCCATACCGCAATGGCTGACCCCCTTGGATGGGAGACTGACACGAAGGGCTGAAAGAGACACAAAATAGATAAATAGATGGAGAAGAAAGCACAGGGCATGCGCCTTCCAAGAATAGTGCAAAAAGCACAGTAGTGTCAGTCAGATGTGGATGAGATGGTTCAAAAGTGTTATCGTAAGCAGCCAAAGAAGGAAAAGCTGCACTCCTGCAGCAAATCAACACAACCCACCTATCTCTGACAGTCAAGAATAATGGCATGTCTGCAGGAATGGCGTGCCACATTCAGCAGTGCCTGAAAACAGAGTTGAAATTCAAGTGTTTCATATTCTACAGTATCTGACAGGTAACTGACAGGCAGAGAAATGTAGTTTAAGTTTTAGAAAAATGCCATAATGCAGATGTAGAATTGTTTTGCTCTCTTACTCCCAATCACTCACCCTTTTTCTAGAACGCCCACTTCCTGTGCCTCATACTTTTTTACTTATCTATTTTTTACTTTAACACTTTTTTTTCCTTCTTAAAACTGCATTGTTGGTTAAGGGCTTGTAAGTAAAGCATTTCACTGTAAGGTCTACACCTGTTGTATTCGGCGCATGTGACAAATAAAATGTGATTTGGTTTGATTTGATATCTGGTCAGAATGCCCCTCTCCTCTTTGAGCCCCTCCAACACTGAGCCATGTTCAGATTCTTGTTTGTTCTCATTCAGCACTACTTTGATTAGTTGGGGTTTGTAGCTAGGCTCTGTATGGCTCTCCTTCTTGCAGTCATAGATCTCCTCTGCTCACTCAGATGGAGAGACGAACCACTGTTGAGAGGCGTTTGAGAATGTGTAGATGGAAAACCAGGAGCAATGGCCTCACTTGGGAAAGATGGCAACATAGCCACCATTCCCTTCTCTAATTCATCATGAGTGGGAGCCAGAGACCGCACTGTTTTCTCTTTCAGTGTCTTTTCCCAAAATGGCCTCTCCTCCACAGGCCACTGTTGAATCGGAGGATCCTCTTGATTTTGCGTTTTTTGTAGATGTGTAACCATTGGGCAAATTCGCAAAAGACTGACTCTTGTAGACTGAGCATGTTTGACTCTTGCAGACTGACCATGTTTGACTCTTGTGGTTCTATAATTGGATGCTGTGCTGAAGGGAAACCAGGCACACATAGCTGCCATACCTTTTGCATCGCCTGATCTACAGACTCCAAAAGCTGGAATCTCTTTCTGTGTTTTTTCCCAGAATGGTCTTTGATCTACAGCCAGGGATCCTTGCAGCATGAGGACATGATGGTCTCAAAGGAACATTGGTTTTCATTTCCTCTTTGTCTGCTTTTGAGCTGTCAATAATGTCTTTCCTCTCCTATAGTGGTCTCTTGAACAATGGCCTCTGGTCAACAACCCACCCTGTTTCCCTATTCCAAGGAGACTAAAACGTTTATGGCAGGAGGGAACAAGATTCGCCATCCTTTGCGCCTCCTCAGCTTTTGCATGTGATGGAGAAGGGAAGCCAGGAATCCTAGCCTTCTTTGGGCAAGATGGTAACATATCTACCATGATATTTGTAAGTTCTTTGTTATCGTGTGGCATTGCCTGTACCACAGAAACTGTTATTTTCTTCAATGGCCTCTCCAAAAGTGGCATGCCAGTCAACATTATCTGACTTAATTGGCTGTTTAGGGCATGTAAGCAGAAGGTTAACCATACTCGGCTCAGATTCAGAAAGGCTTATTATCCCAACATTGGGTCATTTGGTATGCTCTTGCCTTGGTGCAGAGGGAACACCAGGAATACTGGCTTCTCTTTGGCAGGATGGTGCAAGAGCCACTATTTCCTTGTTCTTTTCACTATCATGATAGACTGTGTCAACATCCTCTAAATGGACCATCAATAATTCTACCTCTGTAGGTGACGTCTTAAACAGAGACTTACTATCTACTGGCCAGTCTACTGCCTTCGTTTGGTCTACGGTTGGCAATCCAGGAACTCTAGATACCCTTGGGCAAGTTGGCATTATGTAAAGTATGCTTGGCACAACCTGGGCTTTGGGCCTTGGAATAGATGGGAAAACCAGGAAAAGTACTCTCACTTGGGCAAAATGTGACAAGTGCTACCATACGTTTCAACAATCTCCATACACCTTGTCTAAAGCAACTGACGGAGAAAGCCCTATAACTGTCTTCTCATCATGTGATCTCTCCCATATCAGCTTCTTATCTACAGCCCAACTTAGAGCCTCAGCCCCTTCAGTCTCCTTTGGTTCACTGGAGGCCGAACCAGGTGCACTGGATACCCTTGTGCAAGTTGGTCGCTAGATTCACCATACTTGGTTCCATTTGTTTTTCAAGCCTTTCTGTTTTGGGTTGTTGTGTTGGTCTTTCTCTTTTGGGTGGTGATGCTGGTCTTTCTGTTTTGGGTGGTGATGCTGGTCTTTCCGTTTTGGGTGGTGATGCTGTTCTTTCTGTTTTGGGTGGTGATGCGGTTCTTTCTGTTTTGGAAGGTGATGCTGGTCTTTCTGTTTTGGGAGGTGATGCTGGTCTTTCTGTTTTGGGTGGTGTTGCCAAGGGGAACCCAGGAACACTGGCTACCCTTGGACAACTTAGCAACAGGGCAGCCATACTTTCCATTGTTATCTGGTCCTCATCCAATCTTTCATGAGCAGGGGTGATTATTGGGGTTCCTTTCAGTGGCTTCTTTCATAATGGCCTTTTATTAATGGGCCATTCTTCGGGTCGAGCCATAAATCTGTTCATAATCAATATGGTTGGGAAACCTGGAGAACTGGCCACTCTTGGACAAGATGGCAGCAAGGCAGCCATACTATTAGTTCTAAAGGGACAGGGGACACCAAGGAAATATGCCAGAGGAATGGTGCCAATGTAGTTCCCAAAACATGTTATTGTGTTTAAATAGTTAGTGGGAATAGCCCTTAATATTTATTGAAATGCAAACCTATGAGCTACACATTGAGGAACAGGGCTGTGCTGTGATTGTGCACCATGCCACGCCCCCAGTCCATGGGTACCACTTGTTCTTTTGAACCTCTTGAACGTCTTGTACCCTCTTGTTCTTTTGGGAGAATCTTTAGGATTATCTTTCTGTCAGCCCCTGCTCTTTCTCTGTGTGTTTCTCTTTTGGCAGAACGCTCTGCGACACTCTGTACATGAGTTGCGAAGGGGTGGGGCCATCATCCTCTGCTGCCCAATGGCTACCGCCACAATCTGTTCAGGCTCTGGTTTTGGCTAACGGCGTCCCTATCTGCATGGACATCTTGATCAAGTGACTCTGCCTGACTCTTTGCTTTTTGCAGTTATGGCATCTCAAAAATATTGGCGCACCGGAACAGAGGATGCTCTGGGGCTAAAGGGTAGGAGAGGGGTCATGCTCTCAGATCTGAGGGACAAACAAATCAAGGTCAGAGTTCAAGGGAGGGGGGGGAAATTGTATCTCCATAGCAACAATGCAGACAAAAACAGGCAAGGTTGAATCAGAAACCATTCTAAGTGGTGCTACTGTAAGAAGAGCTTTGCTAAGGATCTTCCATGAATTATTTGGCATACTGCTTGAGGTAGCATACTAATAGATTGCACACAAAGTAGCCAATCAGCAAGGGTTCAGTCAAAAGAAGTCGATCATGTAACAGCAAGCGTTCAGTCAAAAGAAGTCGACCATGTAAGACTATCCCTGGGTCAAGACGAGCAGTGATCTCGCTATGTATTGCAACAGCATTTCAGCCTGAGGGAAGTTGACACACTGTCAATCTGCCTACTGGAAACTGATACAATCATTTTGGTTTCCAGTAGTTTCCAATGAATCACAAGATTTCAGATGAATACGTTGCCACAGTGACCATGTATCCGGAGTGTGTCAAAATATGTAGTTCTATCTTTGAAGTGCCAAAGCGAACAAGTGGTTATAATCACAACTTTTATGAAACCTGCCAACAATTTAGGACAAACTCCTTCAGACAGTTATCCATGCCAGTATATCTATGTCACCATTATAACTAATAAGACACGTCTCTAATGCCCTGGATATATTGTACCACAAATGTTTTAGGCCTACTTCAAGTTAGTATGAATGTGAAATTCACTTGTCATAGTTTTTAATAAGGACAAATTACCACACTTTTTCTTTTTTTTTTCAGTGGCCTTTACTGTGTCATCTTACATCGTTTTCTTACAAACTCCATCATGCAAAGGCTAAAACCGATCCAGTCATTCCAAGCATAAATAATGATCACCACCACTAATAGATGGGTTAGCTGACAACATCACGAAAACAATGTGCACACTTCAATGGGGCAGATGTCCATGAGTTGTTGTGATTCTGGATGGCCAGATAGCTAGCAACTATGACAAGAAACTGCCATGTGGGGAATCGTAAGTGGCTCGTTTCAGCTAGTTTCATCATGTTCTTGATACCATGTCTTGTTTTGAGGTGTTTTGACTGATTTCATGTCAATGCTAATATGGCTCAAATTTGCTAGCTAGCTAACCAACAACTGTAATTATGTATTTGAGAGACAACAAGTGCTCATTGTGCAAATGTATTTATGTTTTCAATAAACATTGGAGACTAAATATAGTTTACATGCTGTCAACATTCTAAGCCCACCCAGTCTGTTTTGCCCCATATTTGCACACGCTTCGGTTTTGCTGCTAAACAACCAACCCGTCTATATCTGTATAACCTTTGAATTTACTCACCCTGCCATTGCCTGGACAACCTCCACTCCAAACATTGAGAATGCCCCCCGCATTCTCTCATGGACTGTTGTCCCAAAGGGATTAGCCAATGGGTCAAGTGTGGATGTTGATGGGTCTGGCCTCTGATTGGCAATACTGATCATTCCAGCAGTGCGGTCTAGAGGGGATAACAGAGGAGGACATCATGAAGCTGAAGTCAACCCTGATGATTCACTAGCAATTTTGTTAGGCAATGGTTGCTGCAAAAATTTTCCATTGAAAATTATCAACTTGAGGTCAACTTTTAGAAATCCTCCAATCGGAGAGCAGATATTGGTCATGTGATCAGTCTGCCATTCTAAAATATTTTGGAAAACAATGTGACAAACTGGCTAAATTAGCTAGCCACGTAGGTTGTTAGCTAGCTATATACCATTTACATTTTGTTTTCTGTTTTAGATAGTTTTTGGTATGTTTAACTAGTTGGCTAACTAGCTTAATACCATTCACATCTTTCTAGCTTATGATTATGCTGATGTATTTCAGTACAGATGTGGCAGTCACCTGGCAAAAACAAGCTATAGGAGATGAGTAAATACATGGGGATCTATGCTTCATTTATTTCATATTCATGTTGCTAATTATTACTCCAGTGTCTCATACCCCTCTCCATTGCCAGCAACATCATAGCCTTTTTTTTTTCTTCGTGATATCCAATTGGTAGTTACAGTCGTCCCATCGCTGCAACTCCCCTACAGACTCGGGAGAGGCAAAGGTCGAGAGCTATGCGCCCTCCGAAACACGACCCTGCCAAGCCGCACTGAGTCTTGGCACACTGCTCGCTTAACCCGGAAGCCAGCCACACCAATGTGTTGGAGGAAACACTGTCCAGCTGGTGACCGAAGTCAGCTTGCAGGCGCCCGGCCCACCACAAGGAATCGCTAGAGCGCAATGGGACAAGGAAATCCCGGCCGGCCAAACCCTCCTCTAACCTGGACGACGCTGGGCCAATTGTGCACCGCCTCATGGGTCTCCCTGTCACGGCCGGCTTTGACACAGCCTGGGATCGAACCCGGGTTTGTAGTGACGCCTCAAGCACTACGATGCAGTGCCTTAGACCGCTGCGCCACTCGGGAGGCCTATCATAGCTTTTTAAAAACTGTATTGACTGTGGGCCAAATTCTGACTTGAAGAGCTGTGCCCTATAAATTTGAAGTTTTGAGCAAAGTTAAGCACACAGATCTCAAGTTAGGATTTAGCCCTGTTGTATAGATTTAGGGATGTTCCTAAAAGGCATTGTGGTTGCATTAGGTCCTACTCACTGGGAGTTGTGGCAGTGGTGTATTCCTCCTCTGTCAGTGTGCTCAACTGCTTCTGAAACTCTAGAAGGGAACAGACAGGACCTGGTTAGACATGATTATCTGAACGAGAGTTGGCTTGGTACCCGGCTTGACACCTGTGAAGCGACCAATAATCAACAATGAATGATGGAACCACATATAATGCTAACATACAATTCTTACATTCAACGACAATTTGCAAGAGACTGTTACAACCAAAACAACTAGCCAGGTGCCAGGTGTTCTCGTGTGAAGATTGAGAAGGGAATACATGTTATCATCATAGCATTCTGACATTCATTCATTCATTCTATCATATCATTCATTCATTCATTCATTCTATCATATCATTCATTAATTCATTAATTCATCCCCATTATTAAACATAAGGACTTTGCAGTGAATGCCTTCTCTGTTTGTTGCCTCAGGTTGTATACCTGTCTCTTGGACAGACAGGGGAGTAGTGACTGGTACTGGGAGGGGGGTATGTGGGGACTTGAGTCTTGGAGGGGTGGCCAGGAGAGAGTCCAGGAGTAGGAACAGGATAGGTGGTGAGAGGAGAGGGTGGGGGGGGGGGGGGGAGAATAGTAGGACACAGGGAAGACAAGGAAGGAAAGGAAAAGGAGAAGGGAGGAAAGAGGGAGAGGAGGAAAGAGGGAGTGGAGGAAAGAGGGAGTGGAGGAAAGAATTTGATTCATAAACATATCAACCAGTTGCGATCAAAGTATAATTTTGTAGACTGGTCAGACAAGCATTTGTCCAATGTCAATGCTTGGGGCTGAGTCTCTCTTTGAGATCTGTACCTGACTGGGGAACAGTGGCAGAAGCAGGATCTGCAGCACACGGAGAAGCGCCAATAGCATCAGGTGAGGGACCAGGAGTGGGATCACAACATGGGGCAGCGGTAGGGTCAGAAGCAGTAGGAAGACCAGGGGTGGGATCACAACATGGGGCAGCGGTAGGGTCAGAAGCAGTAGGAAGACCAGGGGTGGGATCACAACATGGGGCAGCGGTAGGGTCAGAAGCAGTAGGAAGACCAGGGGTGGGAGCAGTGGGATCAGGGGAAAGACCAGGGGTAGAGAATGGGGAAGTGTCAGGGGTGGAGGTTGGGGCAACGGCTGGGTTATCAGAGGTAATGGGAGGCATGGATGCAGGAGCATGTTTAGCATCAATGGGAGTGGATGGGGGACAATCAGAGACGATGGCAGGTACCGAATCAGAGGTGAGGACAGGAGCATCAGAGCCAGAGGAGGTTACGAGAGGAGGGGGAGGTGAGGACACAAGAGTGCAGTAAGGTGCTTCCATTGGGTCAGATGCAGAATCAGTGTTGGGGAGAGTGGAGAAAACAGGAGATGAGGCTGACACAGGGGTAGACAGAGGAGAGGATAGGATAGGATAGGAGAGGATAGGAGAGGAGAGAAGAGAAGAGGAGAGGAGAGGAGAGGAGAGGAGAGGAGAGGAGAGGAGAGGAGAGGAGAGGAGAGGAGAGGAGAGGGAGAGGAGAGGAGAGGAGAGGAGAGGAGAGGAGAGGAGAGGAGAGGAGAGGAGAGGAGACTGCGACATGGGAGAAGGGGACACATCAAGGGGGGAGGACATAGAGGGAGAGAAAGCAGGATTAGCATGTCTCCATGCTCTGCTTTGTCTGCTCTACTGGCTCAGGTGCAGAAATTTGGGGGAGATGGCCAGCTGGGCCACAGGGGCCTAGGTTTTGTGCGGCCTCCATTCACTCTGCCAGGGAACTGTGAGGGGGGGATGAGAAGGGGTAGAACGGAGGGAGGGAAAGTAAGAGAGAAAGAGGGACAGGAGAGAGGGAAGGGAGAAATAGAGGGATGGTATATGGGTGGTTAGAATAGATATTAGAGTAGAAAAGGTATTAAGATTGGAATAAAGAGAGAGAAAGAGAAAGAGACAATCAACAGAATATTCACTACGTTGTCTGATAAACAGTAACAACATAGAAGTATTGATGTGGGAAAACCTATTGCACATAACATAGGCTACATTTAGTTTCATTGTTGGATTGACTGTAATCATTAATAAAGAAAATCTGACACTGTCCAGACAATCATTCATACAGTGCCTGTATCAGTCTAAAACAGTGCAGTACATTTACAAGATTCGACTAAACATGTTTTCTGTTGAATAAAATGACCTAGATGGATTAAGGACCAGTAAGTCCCACATTGAGAGTATGAAGCATTATTACTGTGGAAATGTAACGTTAAGACCACCCTAACATTCATATTTTCTGAGCACTCTAAAAAGTGTAAAAAGATTCTGAGATTCAACTACATACAAATATGTAATTGGCTTCCCTGATGGTATATGTTGATTAATGTCCTTTGCCGTGGGTCTGTATTGTACCTGTCGCAGGGGGCTGAGGGCAGGCTGGTGGGCCTAGTGAGGGCGGGGCCTGGCTCTGCCAGGGAGGTGATGTAAGCTTTGGGCTGACAGGGGACAGGGAGGAGCTGGAAAGCAGGAGGGGAGGTGCCGAAAGTGGTAGAGGAGGAGAAGAGGGGGATGGAAAGAAGAATGTGGGGCGTAGAGAAAAGAAAGAAAAGAGGATGGTGATGAACGGCTACTACAGACAGAATCAACGACAAATAGGCGCCCGCGCAGTAAATTACAATTACGGACAAATGCCTTGAAACTATCCCATCCATTTTTGTCCATGCAGTACCTGTCTGTGGAATATCAGAGAAAGAGGGAGGTGGAAGGACGGAGGGGGAAGAGGAGAGCGGGGAGGTGGAGGAAGGCCCAGTGATGGAGGCTGAGAGGGGTCTTAATGGAGAGAAGGGTGAAGAGACCAGGAGCCACGTGGCCCTCAGAAAGACTGTCAGGGTCCAGAGCCGTGATGTTGCATCACTCTGGATGCCGCGGGGCCTCCGGGCCACTGAGAGAAAACGGTAGAGGAGATAGTACACAGTTAAATTGCAAGAGTTAATTCAACTTCTAGGGAGTCAAATGTAACACTATTTTAGGGTTTATATGGTCCCACCCCTATTTTGTGTTAAAAGTACTCTGGTCATGGTGTTGATATTTTTGGAGTTACAACGACACTAAATGGAGTAAATATCCAACTCTCAGAGAGTTTCTTAAATTTAACTCCAATTACCATTTTACTGTTTTCACTGTCGTTTTTTAATCAACTCCCTTGTCATTTTACACTTTTCTGGGTTGTTTTCAATTAAAAATCAACTACAGCAAAGTACATTCATCTTTCAGTTGATTTCCTTTGTGTTATAAGGGTGGTTTGCAATGTGATATCCAATCTCCGTTGGACGCCAACTTGCAGGAAGATATCCAGCATTTTTTCATCACTCACAACTTGCATTTAAAATGCCTGTCAGAGTAGGTTAGAGAATACACTACATGAAGACAGCTATCTCACTAACGGTTGCTATAAATCCATCCACTTACAGATTGGATTAGTTTAGAAAATGTACGTTTCTTATCTTTGTGTAGCTCAAGATAGAAAACAATCAATGTACATGCGAAAACACAGATATTGAAACAAACCTGCAACAGAGCATGCTGGGAACTATGACAATGATGCCCCTCCCACATCTGTGGATAACGTCATAGATTTAACTCCCCGTCACTGGTTACTCTTAATGGAGTTAAAAGTACTCCGACCAGCACAGAGAAAATACATTGTCATTAAGCTTGGCTAAATCTAAAATAAAAAAATATATAGGACATGCTTTCTCTTAAAACTAGTGTAAAGAAAGTAAAGTACTGGACAACTAAATTACTCCACATACAAATCCAGCAAAGTAGCATTCCTCTAGTGTGTCCAAGAATCTCCCTGAACAGCCCTATTAACTGCGACCTCACTTCCCTAGCAACAGTCATGACAGAAAGTGAATGGACCAATGCCAGAAACCATAAAATATGTCACCGCTTTGATGAACAAATTCACTGCGAGCTAGGGCAGTTGCTATGGAAATGAGGCAATTGCCCTTGGCAACCTCGGCAATAAACGTTCAACGGCTAGCATTTCGGTCAGTGGAGAAAATAATTATTCCAGACCTGTGTATGTCTCAAGGTAATTCAGCACATTCAGGACATTCAGTTCATTCCTCCAGGAATCTGTCGACATGTTTTTCTCAATCTTGCCATGGCTAAACTGTTTTAAACAGCAGGGGGTGCCTCAGACCATAGAAAGATGCATTGTATAACAAGTCTGAGGCCCCTTTAATGTCTTCCCATGAGTCAGAATTCCCAAACAACAAATGCCTCTCTCAATTTCTCATAACTCTCTCTTCTCTTTAAAGCAATCACCTTCAATAACTTATCAAATGTCAAATAAATATTCTACCTGATGTCCTAGCTAAAGTTATGCACAGAAACAAACTTGTGGGTATCCCTCTGTGATATCCTTGAATAAAAGCTGTTACTTGACTTTTTACTTATTACAATAGGTGTAGTCTATGATTCAATATCAGTGAATAAGACCGTGAGTCAGTCAGTCTGTCTGCCAGTACCTGAGCCAGCGGCCGGCTGGAAGATTTTTGGCAGTGCAGGTGGGTGGGAACGGACAAAGGCTGGCACTTGGTAGGCATAGGGGGAGGGTCGTGCCGGGTGAGTGGTGCCCTCGGGGCCGGTGTTGAGTCGGGAGTGGGCGGCAGGGGCGGGAGGCGGGGCAGAGGGGGGCGTGACAAGAGTGAGATGGTAGAGACAGTGCCAAATGAGCTACTCCAATCTATCTCACTGGCAGCTGGGTGGAAGAGATAAGGGCGGGTGGGAGGGGAGGTGATGGGCAGAAAGAGGGAGGGGGAGGGGAGGTGATGGGCAGTTAAGAGGGAGGGGTGGGAGGGGAGGTGATGGGCAGAAAGAGGGAGGGGGAGGGGAGGTGATGGGCAGAAAGAGGGAGGGGGAGGGGAGGTGATGGGCAGAGATGAGGGAGGGGGAGGTGATGGGCAGAAAGAGGGAGGGGGAGGGGAGGTGATGGGCAGAAAGAGGGAGGGGGAGGGGAGGTGATGGGCAGAGATGAGGGAGGGGGAGGTGATGGGCAGAAAGAGGGAGGGGGGAGGGGAGGTGATGGGCAGAAAGAGGGAGGGGAGGGAGGTGATGGGCAGAGATGAGGGAGGGGGAGGTGATGGGCAGAGATGAGGAGGGGGAGGTGATGGGCAGAGATGAGGGAGGGGGAGGTGATGGGCAGAAAGAGGGAGGGGTGGGAGGGGAGGTGATGGGCAGAGATGAGGGAGGGGGAGGTGATGGGCAGAAAGAGGGAAGGGGGAGGTGATGGTCAGAGATGAGGGAAGGGGGAGGTGATGGTCAGAGATGAGGGAAGGGGGAGGTGATGGGCAGAGATGAGGGAGGGGGAGGTGATGGGCAGAGATGAGGGAGGGGGAGGTGATGGTCAGAGATGAGGGAGGGGGAGGTGATGGGCAGGGATGAGGGAGGGGGAGGTGATGGGGGAGGTGAGGGGGAGGTGATGGGCAGAGATGAGGGAGGGGGAGGTGATGGGCAGAGATGAGGGAGGGGGAGGTGATGGGCAGAGATGAGGGAGGGGGAGGTGATGGGGGAGGTGATGGGGGAGATGAGGGAGGGGGAGGTGATGGGCAGAGATGAGGGAAGGGGAGGTGATGGGCAGAGATGAGGGAGGGGGAGGTGAGGAGGGGGATGAGGGAGGGGGAGGTGATGGGGGAGATGAGGGAGGGGGAGGTGATGGGGAGGTGAGGGGGAGAGATGAGGGGGGGAGAAAGAAAAGAGTTGGAGCAAAAGATAGAAAGGAGGACAGATGCAGGAAAGAACAGAAGAGTGTCAGAAAAAGTAGAGAAAGAAAGTGTTGTAGAGATATACAGGTATCAAAGAGATTAAAAGAGATGAAATGCAGTTGAGGAAGAGGGTTCAGAGAAAAGAGAAGAGGAAAAATGAGAACAGCAGCGAAGGGGAAGTGAGAAAAGGGAAGAGGGGAAGAATGAAAGTATATAAGCAATGGAGAGGGATAGTACTCAGATATTCATCCCAGACATTCAAACTGTACAGTTGCTCAAATTATTTTTCTCTCTCACTGTAACTCTTCATTATAAATGACTCAATCCTAGTCCCATCCCTACAAACCAGGGACCAGAATTCCTGGTCAGGCCCCAGTATTCAGTCCCACAGTTTAATTATAGTACGTTTGATACATGATAGGAATTTAAAAGGAAAAGGTGAGCTCTTATGGGTTAGGATACCTTAGGTATTCATATTGTGTAACTATAAATACGTAACAGATTCCATCACTTCAAACAGTTATTGAAATGACTGCTAACTTGTTTACTTAATTTTGCCTTGTAGAGAGTATCTGATTGAATGATTTAACAAGAGAATGTAATGAGGTATACAACTTCATTTGAAACCTCATTGGCTAATATCCATTAGGTTTAATAAATATGATTAATCAAACCATACAAATAATGTGAATAGTTTGATCAATATTTAGATAAACGCTTATAGCACATGAATATCAACATTTCAAATGAGGGATGGGAGGAGAGGGGATAGGACCAGGGAAAAGGTCCAATCAAGATTCAGAGGAGGCGGGAGCAGGGGAGGGAACAGGAAGTTACCTGTGGGCTCTGGGTCAATCACAGGCCTCCATGCCTGATCACGTATTCTTCTCGTGGGTGCTTTCAGAGTTGAAGGAAGGGAGGGGGGGAAGGAAGAGGGAAATATTAAAGAAAAGGAAGGAAAGGAAATTCATATATTATGGAAGGGGAAGCTTGGCGTGGAAAGAGATTTGCTTGGCGTTCATACATTTGAAAGGGAAAATGTATAGGAGGGCAATTGTGAGTTCCTACTGGGCCACCGTAGTTGAGACATTAGGTGTGAGGCTGGAGAGTGGAGCAATATGCCATGCCGGTGTATTGAGCAATGTTTTCAAACATTAAACACTTCAAATCTGTCACACCTCAGAAGGCTTCAAACATATGCAAAGTGAGCATCTCCTATGGCAGTTTTGTTTACCTGTCAGATGGAGTGGATACGTGGGCTTGTGTCTTTCGGTGTGTATGAAAGGTTAGTACTGTATAAAGCTACTGTATTTATCAGTGTGTGCAGTACTCGAGACCAGAGCATTTTGAGTGTCTCGGTCTCAGACACATTTTTCTCCGTCTTGACTCGATCTTGGAATGCGAGAGCTGATGACTTGTCATTTGTGTCGAGACCACTACCTGTGACGGGAGTGGCAGGTCCCATGCCGGCTCTGATGCTGGCCCTCCACTCGCCCTCCTCCTCGTCACTATCGTTGAAGTCGTCCAGGTTGCCGATGTCACTCTGCTTCAGGCTCATCAGACTGGCCAGACTCTGCATGTCCTCATCTCTGTTGGGTTACAAAGGAAGAATAATTGTATTATAACTCATCCAGAAACAGTAATATTGTCTAATTGACTGTTAATGACTAATCATTAAACATCATTAACTGACTATAACGTTACAGGTCAGTAATGACCAACTCAAATGGTTATATACCATTACAAAGCTTTGTTTTTTTTAACGGTAAGCTTTGTTGAGAGACAGTTGACTCAATACTTTTTCTACTTCACATAATGTGGTAAACCATTTAGTATCTCAATCTCTGTCTACTTGACATAATACGGTAAACCTTTTAGTAGCCCTATCTACTTGACATAATGTGGTAAACCTTTTAGTAGCCCTATCTACTTGACATAATGTGGTAAACCTTTTAGTAGCCCTATCTACTTGACATAATACGGTAAACCTTTTAGTAGCCCTATCTACTTGACATAATACGGTAAACCTTTTAGTAGCCCTATCTACTTGACATAACACTGTAAACCTTTTAGTAGCCCTATCTACTTGACATAATGTGGTAAACCTTTTAGTAGCCCTATCTACTTGACATAATACGGTAAACCTTTTAGTAGCCCTATCTACTTGACATAATGTGGTAAACCTTTTAGTAGCCCTATCTACTTGACATAACACTGTAAACCTTTTAGTAGCCCTATCTACTTGACATAATGTGGTAAACCTTTTAGTAGCCCTATCTACTTGACATAATACGGTAAACCTTTTAGTAGCCCTATCTACTTGACATAATGTGGTAAACCTTTTAGTAGCCCTATCTACTTGACATAATGTGGTAAACCTTTTAGTAGCCCTATCTACTTGACATAATACGGTAAGCCTTTTAGTAGCCCTATCTACTTGACATAATGTGGTAAACCTTTTAGTAGCCCTATCTACTTGACATAATGTGGTAAACCTTTTAGTAGCCCTATCTACTTGACATAATACGGTAAACCTTTTAGTAGCCCTATCTACTTGACATAATACAGTAAGCCTGTGATAAGCATGACTGATTAGATAATAATAATATAATATAATATGCCATTTAGCAGACGCTTTTATCCAAAGCGACTTACAGTCATGCGTGCATACAATATATAAATGGCAACTCACGTGGCCTTGCCCTCTTTGAGGAAGACGCAGGTCAAGGTCAGTTTGAGTGTGGCTTCCACCACCTTCACAGACAGGGGCATGAGCTTCAGCGTCAGGTCATACTGTGCAGGGGTGATGCTGGCAAACTCCTTCATGTTGACGTCCACTGATGCCAGCACCTTCCTGTGGCCCTTGTTAGTTTCCTGAGGGCCAAAGGCCAGGGGTTAACTCAGGTTTTCCAACTGAAGCTACTTAAATCCAATACTTTGGTATAATCAAGAGGAAATGTTTTTCCTAAAACTGTATTAAAAAGTCTTAAACCCAGGATATGTTTTTGTAGCATGCACTATGTCATCCGTGACAGCTCTGTCAAACTTTAAACATTCAATGTACTGTACGTGTTTTGACTCAAAATTCTAATTGATAAAAAACATCTATTCATGCCACCACATCAGAGAAAAATACTCACATTCTCAATGATGAATGTCCAGTTCTTGTCTTCAAATTCCTCCGCTGTCGGGTCCTAAAAGAAGAGTGATTTTGAGAATAAGGAAACATGTTTTGTCAATCCAAATGCACATGAATCTAACTAATTTCCCCAAGCATTTGCGCACAACTTTCCAGTGGAGAGATTCTATACCTTGAAGAGTGTGACGGTGATGTCCAGGTTTTCGGGCACATGCCACACCACCGTGCCCCTGTAGGGGTTCTTGATGCCAGGCTGCCACCCACGCAGCTGAGGAATGGGGTAAATATCAAGTCAGGGAGAGGATCCGATAATACGCTGACTGGGGGAACCCAGTCATACCTATGAATTGTACAGTGCCTTCGGAAAGTATTCAGACCCCTTAACTTTTTCCACATTTTGTTAAGTTACAGCCATATAATAAAATTGATTTAAAAAATATATATATATCCCCTCATCAAGCTACACACAATACCCCATAATGAAAAGCAACAACTGTTTTTTAGACATTTTAGCAAATGTATAAATGTATAAAAAAACATTAAAAAATTGAAATATTACATTTACATCAGTATTTAGACCCTTTACTCAGTACATTGTTGAAGCACCTTTGGCAGCGATTACAGCCTCGAGTCTTCTTGGGTATGACGCTACAAGCTTGGCACACCTGTATTTGGGGAGTTTCACCTATTCTTCTCTGCAGATCCTCTCAAGCTCTGTCAGGTTGGATGGGGAGCGTTGCTGCACAGCTATATTCAGGTCTCTCCAGAGGCTCAAGGACATTCAGAGACTTGTCCCGAAGCCACTCCTGCGTTGTCCTCGCCGTGTGCTTAGGGTCATTGTTCTGTTGGAAGGTGAACCTTCGCCCTAGTCTGAGGTCCTGAGAGCTCTGGAGCAGATTTTTATCAAGGATCTCTCTGTACTTTACTCCATTCATCTTTGCCTCGATCCTGACAAGTCACCAAGTCCCTGCCGCTGAAAAACATCCCCACAGCATGATGCTGCCACCACCATGCTTCACCGTAAGGATTATGCCAGGTTTCCTCCAGACGTGACGCTTGGCATTCAGGCCAAAGAGTTCAATCATGGTTTCATCAGACCAGAGAATCTTGTTTCTCATGGCCTGAGAGTCTTTAGGTGCCTTTTGGAAAACTCATAGCGGACTGTCATGTGCCTTTTACTGAGGAGTGGCTTCCGTCTGGCCACTCTACCATAAAGGCCTAATTGGTGGAGTGCTGCAGAGATGGTTGTCCTTCTGGAAGGTTCTCCCATTTCCACAAAGGAACTCTGGAGCTCTGTCAGATTGACCATCGGGTTCTTGGTCACCTCCCTGACCAAGGCCCTTCTCCCCCGAATGCTCAGTTTGGGCGGGCGGCCAGCTCTAGTAAGAGTCTTGGTGGTTCTAAACTTCTTCCATTTAAGAATGATGGAGGCCACTGTGTTCTTGGGGACCTTCAATGCTGCAGAAATGTAACCTTCCCCAGATCTGTGCCTAGACACAATCCTGTCTCGGACCTCTACGGACAATTCCTTCGACCTCATGGCTTGGTTTTTGCTCTGACATGCACTGTCAACTGTGGGACCTTATATAGACAGGTGTGTGCCTTTCCAAATCATGTCCAATCAATTGAATTGACCACAGGTGCTCCAATTAAGTTGTAGAAACATCTCAAGGATGATCAATGGAAACAGGATGCACCTGAGCTCAATTTCGAGTCTCATAGCAAAGGGTCTGAATACTTATGTAAATAAGGTATTTCTGTTTTTTGTTTTTAATAAATTTGCAAAAATGTCCAAAAACCAGTTTTTGCTTTGTCTTTATGGGTTATTGTGTGTAGATTGATGAGGAAATTGTTTTATTTAATCCATTTCAGAGTAAGGCTGTAACGTAACAAAATGTGGAAAAAATCAAGGGGGTCTAAATATTTGTGGCACGTGTGGCTTGTAGAGTGTTGAATGTGATACATAATGAATGCATTTTGACTGTAGAGTGTTAAATGTGATAAATAATGAATGCATTGTGACTGTAGAGTGTTGAATGTGATACATAATGAATGCATTTTGACTGTAGAGTGTTAAATGTGATAAATAATGAATGCATTGTGACTGTAGAGTGTTGAATGTGATAAATAATGAATGCATTTTGACTGTAGTGTTAAATGTGATAAATAATGAATGCATTGTGACTGTAGAGTGTTGAATGTGATACATAATGAATGCATTGTGACTGTAGTGTGTTGAATGTGATACATAATGAATGCATTGTGACTATAGAATGTTGAATGTGATACATAATGAATGCATTGTGACTGTAGTGTGTTGAATGTGATACATAATGAATGCATTGTGACTATAGAATGTTGAATGTGATACATAATGAATGCATTGTGACTGTAGAGTGTTGAATGTGATAAATAATGAATGCATTGTGACTGTAGAGTGTTGAATGTGATACATAATGAATGCATTGTGACTGTAGTGTGTTGAATGTGATAGATAATGAATGCATTGTGACTATAAGCAAATAAGCTTAAAGCTGCACAATGTAACCTTTTGGGCGACCCGACCAAATTCACATAGAAATAGGAGTTATAAATCTGTCATTCTAATTGAAACCAAGTCTAAGAAGCGGTAGATCTGTTCTATGTGCACTATTTCTATGCTTCCCGTTTTTAAGTTTTGTGTTTGCGTCTTTTACTTTCGGTTTTGTACACCAGCTTCAAACAGCTGAAAATACAATCTTTTTGGTTATGGAAAATATATTTCACAGCGGTTTAGATGGTACAATGATTCTCTACACTATACTTGCTTGTTTTGTCACATAAACTGAAATAAGGTGAACTATTAGAATTTTAGAAACCAGGAAATGGCTGAGCAATTTCTGCATAGCGCATCTTTAATATGATGTGATTAATAAAGCAATTGCTGTGATGAATAAAGCCAGAATGATTTATGGCTGAACTCAAAACATACCACACTTCTGTGTATACATGGTCCAATTTCCTCAAACACAAGCATATCTGACCTTTCACCGTATAGGCTACACATCCTCAGGTAGTCTACATACAGTAGGGGCCTTCTCACACTTTATCATGATGACAAGCGCTGGACAAACAGGCCTACATATGTCACTACTCAACTTGTTGAATGAAGTAGCATTCCCCATATTACCTTGGTGCAGTTTCTCCTGCTTCTCCTGCTCCATACTACTCGCAGTTTGTCTGGCTGCCTGGGAGTAGAGAAAGCACAAAACACTGTATAAGCACACATAATAAGTACTGTGCATGCATTCACACTGTATAAGCACACATAATAAGTACTGTAAATGCATACACACTGTATAAGCACACATAATAAGTACTGTGCATGCATACACACTGTATAAGCACACATAAGCATTGTATACGCACACACTAACACTGTTTACGCTTACGGGCGATTCCATGCCAGCAGAGGCCGAATATATTTTTGGTAACTCAAGATTTATCTGGCAATTCTCACTTAATTGAGAGGAAGGATGTTTGAAATACTTTTTACATTAGCATCTTTCAATAAAATCATGATGAAAGTGGCCATTTTAGGCCCTTTTTAGACATACAGGCCTACAATACTCTACAAGTGCATCAAATGTCTAGAGTGGGCTCTCTGCTACTTTTAAAGTTATGATACATTTTATGAGCACCACCAACACAGTTGCATGGGAAAATGGATTCAAAGGGAACTCCCTCTGCTGGTGATTTGCTGAATGTGTAATCCTACAGGAGGGCTTTGACGTCAATTTCTATGTATCAAATGTATAACTTCTTAAAAAGTAGCAGAAAGCACGCTCTGTATATGTTTGAAGAATATATTGTTCCAAAGAATATGTCTCAAGTAAGCAACATAAAAAAGGGTACTTTTGAGATATTCATATTTGTAATATTGAATAAATTAATGTGATGTTGTTTTTTTACAATATATCCATACTCCATATTTTAGAACTTGGCTTGTGATACAAATGTAAAAAGCATGTTAAACATCCTACCTCCCAATTAAGTTTCTATGTGAGCATTACCAGAACAATCTGAGATACCCAAAAATATTTTCAGGCCATGCTGGTGTGGAATCGCCCTTACGTAAGCAGGGATATCCCACATGGCACACACACACTGGTTGAATCACCGTTGTTTCAACGTCATTTCAACGAAATTACATTGAACCAATGTGGAATAAGCGTTAATCTAACGTCTGTGCCCAGAGGGATCAGTGTATCAGTGTTACCTTTGCGAATGCAGTATTTCATTACCTAACCCTCTTCAAGTAATAATAGATACAGTTGAAGTCGGAAGTTTACATACACCTTAGCCAAATACATTTAAACTCAGTTTTTCACAATTCCTGACATTTAATCCTAGTAAAGATTCCCTGTTTTAGGTCAGTTAGGATCACCACTTTATTTTAAGAATGTGAAATGTCAGAATAATAGTAGAGAGAATGATTTATTTCAGCTTTTATTTCTTTCATCACATTCCCAGTGGGTCAGAAGTTTACATACGCTCAATTAGTATTTGGTAGCATTGCCTTTAAATTGTTTAACTTGGGTCAAACATTTTGGGTAGCCTTCCATAAGCTTCCCACAATAAGTTGGGTGAATCTTGGCCCATTCCTCCTGACAGAGCTGGTGTAACTGAGTCAGGTTTGTAGGCCTCCTTGCTCGCACACGCTTTTTCAGTTATGCCCACACATTTTCTATAGGATTGAGGTCAGGGCTTTGTGATGGCCACTCCAATACCTTGACTTTGTTGTCCTTAAGCCATTTTGCCACAACTTTGGAAGTATGCTTGGGGTCATTGTCCATTTGGAAGACCCATTTTCGACCAAGCTTTAACTTCCTGACTGATGTCTTGAGATGTTGCTTCAATATATCCACATAATTTTCCTTCCTCATGATGCCATCTATTTTGTGAAGTGCACCAGTCCCCCCTGCAGCAAAGCACCCCCACAGCATGATGCTGCCACCCCCGTGCTTCAGGGTTGGGATGGTGTTCTTCAGCTTGCAAGCGACCCCCTTTTTCCTCCAAACATAACTATGGTCATTATGGCCAAACAGCTCTATTTATTCATCAGACCAGAGGACATTTCTCCAAAAAGTACGATCTTTGTCCCCAAGTGCAGTTTCAAACCGTAATCTGGCTTTTTTATGGCGGTTTTGGAGCAGTGGCTTCTTCCTTGCTGAGCGGCCTTAACATCAGGTTATGTTGACATAGGACTCGTTTTACTGTGGATATAGGTACTTTTGTACCTGTTTCCTCCAGCATCTTCCCAAGGTCCTTTGCTGTTGTTCTGGGATTGATTTGCACTTTTCGCACCAAAGTACGTTCATCTCTAGGAGACAGACACGTCTCCTTCCTGAGTGGTATGACGGCTGCGTGGTCCCATGGTGTTTATACTTGCGTACTGTTGTTTGTACAGATGAACGTGGTACCTTCAGGTATTTGGAAATTGCTCCCAAGGATGAACCAGACTTGTGGAGGTCTACCATTGTTTTGGCTTGGCTGATTTCTTTTGATTTTCCCATGATGTCAAGCAAAGAGGCACTGAGTTTGAAGGTAGGCCTTGAAATACATCCACAGGCACACCTCCAATTGACTCAAATGATGTCAATTAGCCTATCAGAAGCTTCTAAAGCCATGACATCATTTTCTGGAATTTTCCAAGCTGTTTAAAGGCACAGTCAACTTAGTGTATGTAAACTTCTGACCCACTGGAATTATGATATAGTGAATTATAAGTGAAATAATCTGTCTGTAAACAATTGTTGGAAAAATGCACAAAGTAAATGTCCTAACCGACTTGCCAAAACTATAGTTTGTTAACAAGACATTTGTGGAGTGGTTGATAAACAAGTTTTAATGACTCCAACCTAAGTGTATGTAAACTTCCGACTTCAACTGTATACCGTATACCGGGGTATTTGGAAAAAGACACAAAATGGTTTTTCAATACCATCAAAACAATTTATTTTAAGTTGTTCAATAAATGTGAATATTTGTAGGAATTTTTTTTGTTAATAACTGCAGTCAACTTGTGCAATACCTTAGGAGATAAAGCAGATTGCGTTCTTCATTTCACCTGTCACATTATTTTACATTACGAAGCTTACCGTAGTTCCCCAGAACAGTTGAGCCAGTCACGTGTTTGTTTGTATATAGCACAACTGGAGAAAGTGGGAGCTGGTGAGTCCATAGCGTTCTATATCTATCGGCAAGTCTATGTTGTGCGGCGCACATGAGGTGATGAAGTTATTCAATTCACTACAAAATGTTTGCCTTCAGATATCTTATAATGGCTTTCTGCCATAAGTCAAAGATCTCTGGATGAGTTCCATACAGTTGCTAGCGTTTTCTTTTTCTCCCCTGTTCTTCAACCCCTCTGCTCTGTGTACACATGCTGCTCTTCCTTCAGAAAAGCATCACAACTTTGTTCATTTGCACAATTTCTATCGTTCCCTTTCGCTTGTAAATGTCCACACTCACCGAAAATGAGATTTGATAACTACTAACTATGCTTGTATAACTTTGAGCCGGATTTGCCTGTCTTTGCAATTAGTTTATGTTCGTTTTCGCTATTAGTTTGTTCTAATCTTATTAGCATTCTGGTAATAGAGGCCCAATGGGCTTTACTTGCGTTTGTAGCGCCCCCTTGTGTGCTACGCCCGTAATACCGTAAATCCCCGAGATGAGAGAAGGACGGTATGACGATATGAACATCTGTATACCGCCCAAGCCTAGCCTGAGGTATTCAAATTGTGTACAGTACATAGGAAAATACCGGCACTATAGCGCAGAATAACTATCAGGACAGAGCTCTCAGTATTATCAGGACAGAGCTCTCAGTATTATCAGGACAGAGCTCTCAGTATTATCAGGACAGAGCTCTCAGTATTATCAGGACAGAGCTCTCTGTATATCCTATGTTCCTTCCTTCTTGCCACAGCATGGCACATACTATGAACAGTATTCACACTCCTTGACTTTTTCCACATTTTGTTGTGTTACAGCCTGAATTTAAAATAGATTAAATATATATGTTTTTGTCACTGGCCTACACACTATACACCATATAATGTGAAAGTGGAGTTATGTTTTGCAAATTAATTAAAAATTAAAAGTTGAAATGTCTTGAGTCAATAGGTATTCAACCCCTTTGTTATGGCAAGCCTAAATAAGTTCAGGAGTCATAATGTGCTTAACAAGTTGCATGGACTCACTCTGTGTGCAGTAATAGTGTTTAACATGATTTTTGAATGATTACCTCATCTCTGTACCCTACACATACAATTATCTGTAAGGTCCCTCAGTCGAGCAGTGAATTTCAAACACAGATTTAACCACAAAGACCAGGGAGGTTTTCTAATGCCTACACTGGATCAAGAAGACAGTGAATGTTCCTGGGTGGCCGAGTTACAGTTTTGACTTAAATCTGCTTGAAAATCTATGGCAAGATTTGAAAATGGTTGTCTAGCAATGATCAACCACCAAAAATGTTACAATCCAGGTGTGCAAAGCTCTTAGAGACTTACCCAGAACAACTCACAGCTGTAATCGCTGCCAAAGGTGATTCTAACACGTATTGACTCAGGGGTGTGAATACTTATGTAAATGAGATATTTATGTATTTCATTTTCAATACATTTGCAGACATTTCTAAAAACATGTTATCACTTTGTCTTTATCGGGTATTGTGTGTAGATGGGTGAGAATTATAATTTTTTAATAAATTTTGAATTCAGGCTGTAACACAACAAAATGTGGACTAAGTCAAGGGTTTATGAATTTTAAGGGTAACTAAGATAAAAGCTTAAGACATGACCCGTTGGCCTTCTCTCAAATACAAACAAACACACATGTGCGCACGCACACACACACACACACACATCTGTCTGCTGCGTAAACACAAGAGAAGGAGGGGAAGTGTCAGCCATCTTGTGACTCTGTTCAGTGCTCTAACTCAGACACATGATGAGTGTACTGTTCAGCAGGTCCCACTGTAGCAACAAAAAAAATCTAAAATATTCTCATTGGACACGTTTCGGGTAGGTAGCACCTCCATGTTTCACAACGTTTCAAAACGTTTGCTCCCTACTGAACAAAACCCAGCTGGGGACTTTCCCAGTCCCTCAGGGCCCTATTACTGGAGGGCGTGGCCCCTAGCAACAGTCAGGCCACAATACTTCAACTTGTCTCCAGTAGCCGCAGGCTAAAGTAAAAGTGAAAGTCACCCAGTAAAATACTACTTGAGTAAAAATCTAAAAGTATTTGGTTTTAAATGTACTTAAGTATCAAAAGTAAATGTAATTGCTAAAATATAATTAAGTATAAGTAAAAGTATAAATAATTTATAATCCCTTATATTAAGCAAACCAGACGACACCATTTTCTAGTTTTATTTATTTATGGATAGCCAGGGGCACACTCCAACACTTAGACATACAGTGAGGGAAAAAAGTATTTGATCCCCTGCTGATTTTGTACGTTTGCCTACTGACAAAGAAATGATCAGTCTATAATTTTAATGGTAGGATTATTTGAACAGTGAGAGACAGAATAACAACAAAAAAATCCAGATAAACGCATGTCAAAAAATGTTATAAATTGTTTTGCATTTTAATGAGGTAAATAAGTATTTGACCCCCTCTCAATCAGAAAGATTTCTGGCTCCCAGGTGTCTTTTATACAGGTAAAGAGCTGAGATTAGGAGCACATTCTTAAAGGGAGTGCTCCTAATCTCAGCTTGTTACCTGTATTAAAGACACCTGTCCACAGAAGCAATCAGTCAATCAAATTCCAAACTCTCCACCATGGCCAAGACCAAAGAGCTCTCCAAGGATGTCAGGGACAAGATTGTAGACCTACACAAGGCTGGAATGGGCTACAAGACCATCGCCAAGCAGCTTGGTGAGAAGGTGACAACAGTTGGTGCGATTATTCGCAAATGGAAGAAACACAAAATAACTGTCAATCTCCCAATTATTGCAATGATCATGAGAACGGTGAGGAATCAGTCCAGAACTACACGGGAGGATCTTGTCAATGATCTCAAGGCAGCTGGGACCATAGTCACCAAGAAAACAATTGGTAACACACTACGCCGTGAAGGACTGAAATCCTGCAGCGCCCGCAAGGTCCCCCTGCTCAAGAAAGCACATATTCAGGGCCGTCTGAAGTTTGGCAATGAACATCTGAATGATTCAGAGGAGAACTAGGTGAAAGTGTTGTGATCAGATGATACCAAAATCGAGCTCTTTGGCATCAACTCAACTCGCCGTGTTTGGAGGAGGAATGCTGCCTATGACCCCAAGTCAAACGTGGAGGTAGAAACATTATGCTTTGGGGGTGTTTTTCTGCTAAGGGGACAGGACAACTTCACCGCTTCAAAGGGATGATGGACAGGGCCAGGTACCGTCAAATCTTGGGTGAGAACCTCCTTCCCTCAGCCAGGGCATTGAAAATGGGTCGTGGATGGGTATTCCAGCATAACAATGACCCAAAACACATGGCCAAGGCAACAAAGGAGTGGCTCAAGAAGAAGCACATTAAGGTCCCGGAGTGGCCTAGCCAGTCTCCAGACCTTAAGCCCATAGAAAATCTGTGGAGGGAGCTGAAGGTTCGAGTTGCCAAACGTCAGGCTTGAAACCTTAATGACTTGGAGAAGATCTGCAAAGAGGAGTGGGACAAAATCCCTCCTGAGATGTGTGCAAACCTGGTGGCCAACTACAAGAAACGTCTGACCTCTGTGATTGCCAACAAGGGTTTTGCCACCAAGTACTAAAGTCATGTTTTGCAGAGGGGTCAAATACTTATTTCCCTCATTAAAATGCTAATCAATTTATAACATTTTTGACATGCGTTTTTCCGGATTTTTTTGTTGTTATTTTGTCTCTCACTATTCAAATAAACCTACCATTAAAATTATGGACTGATCATGTCTTTGTCAGTGGGCAAACATACAAAATCAGCAGGGGATCAAATACTTTTTTCCCTCACTGTAATTTACAAACGAAGCATATGTGTTTAGTGAGTCCGCCAGATCAGAGGCAGTAGGGATGACCAGGGATGTTCTCTTGATAAGTGCGGGAATTGCACCATTTTCCTTTCCTGCTACGCATTCAAAATGTAACGAGCACTTTTGGGAGTCAGGGAAAATTTATGGAGTAAAAAGTACATTATTTTCTTTAGGAATGTAGTGAAGTAAAAGTAAAAGTTGTCCAAAATATAAATAGTACAGTAAAGTATAGATACCCCAAAAAACTACTTAAGTAGTACTTTAAAGTATTGTTACTTAAGTACTTTACACCACTGGTTATCTTGTTGTTATTAGTCCCATCCTTCAGCTCCATTCAACTCCTCCCATCTATCTCTTAACACCATCCATATTGGATTTCTATTTGCCATATATTTTAAAACTGTGCAGTGATTCTTTACAAAAGTTCTGAACCTTTCTATTCTCATAGTTTCTACAGATTGTAAATTAAAGATAAACATTTTTGCTAAAAGTATTATTATATTATTGATCAATTGACTATGACTTTTCAAATCACTTAGTATTGCTATCTGTCACGACTTCATCCGAAGCTGCCTCCTCTCATCATTCCATTTGTTTTGTCTTGTCTATTACACACACCTGGTTCATATCCCCTCATTAGTATGTGTATAAGTGTTCCCTCTGCCCCCTTGTCCTTGTGGGTGATTGTTTAATGTGAGGAGTGTGTAGCTCGGTTGAGCTCAGTGTATTTTGTATTGCCGGGGTATATTTTCCCCATGTGCCTGTTTGGTTCCAGTGCGCCTGTTTTGCGCACTGGACTGTTTGACGCTATCCTGCGTAACGCTGTATTCCGGAATGAACTCTGTATTCTGTGATTTACCCTCCTGCGCCTGACTCCTTCAAATCACCCATCACACTACCTGCAGCGTTAGCTTCAGGTAAATGTTGCAATTCTTCTGCCATTCCTGGACCTGTGACCAAAAACAAGCTACATATGGACAGGTACCGTAATAAATGATCAAATGACCGTCTCTTCGCAGCAAAATCTGCAGAGCTGGGAAGGTTGTATCCCCCATATAAATAACATTCTATTGGTTGCACGAATGTTGTTTTAATAATTTTAATTGAAAAATTATACGTTTTGAATCCGGCGTCGTTTTGCGTATCAGTTCATAAACCAAGTGCCATGGAATCGGTACATCGAAAATCTCTTCCCAACTATTTAGCGATCTATATGGCACAGCTGTCAATGTTTTGCTTCTTAAATTAAACTGGTATATTTATTTGTTCATCATAATTTTCTTTAACCAATTTTGGTCTTTAATGCGGCCAACATACAAGTTCCTTACTTTCTCCCCCTTCCACTTGCCTCTTCCATTTTTGTGGTAATGCTGCAATTAGTTGGTTGTAAGGGTCTGAATACTTATGTAAATGAGGTATTTCATTTATTTTATTAATTTTCCAAAATTGCTAAACACCTGTTTTCGCATTGTCATTATGGTGTATTGTGTGTAGATTCATGAGGCCTTTTAAAAAAAAATCAATTTTAGAATAAGGCTGTAACATAACAAAATATGGAAAAAGTCAAAGGGTCTGAATACTTTCCGAATGCACTGTACACATACACACCTCCTCTATTTTTGCAAACTGAACAGTCATTTTGCTAATCAGTTAAGCAGGACGACCTGTCTAGCTGATCCACATTTTACACATTCTTCTTGCAAACTGGAAACATGGAAATGTAAGCCAGGTACCCAAACACTGCGACTGGTAACATTACTGCTATTCTCTGTAGAATCCCACCAATATAATAATTTCATCAATATTAACTGCCGATATCGGCCTTTTCACGCTGTGCTGCTGGGGCTTGTTGAGAGACTGATGTGATGTTGTGTGGTCTGTGGTTGCATAGCATCACGTGATATTACTGCTAAGCTGTGAACAAGCAGAGGCCCATGCAGAACCACAGTTTGCTGCCAAGAGTCAGATCACCAAAATATACTGACCCCATCACCGGCCGACAAAACACCACTTGTGTTAATCCCACACATCAAACAGTCATAAAAGTCATGCAATCGATGACTCGTATTCAAACTGGTCAAACTTGATTCTTATCAACATTCAAATTAGACTGTACTGAGTGACGTTATCATCAAGTTGAATATGATACACTAGGTATAGGAGAATGGTTAGATAGACAGCAATACCAAGAACGGAGGCTTAAACATGCTGATACTAGTAAAGTTGGTGTATAGTAGAACAATGAGGGTAGAGAGACAGGGAGGTAGTCTGCAAGCTAGGGCTGGGTGGTTGGAGGAAGCACATTCTAGATAGAACATGAGTAATGCTAATGGATTTAATGCAGGGCCCAGACAGGAACCACAGCACCACTGGCTGTATGAGCATTCCATACATGCGTAAGAGCTGAGTTAAGTTAAAACCCTGCCCTCTGTGTGTGTGTGTGTGTGTGTGTGTGTGTGTGTGTGTGTGTGTGTGTGTGTGTGTGTGTGTGTGTGTGTGTGTGTGTGTGTGTGTGTGTGTGTGTGTGTGTGCATCCTCATGAATGCACCTGGCTGCACAGCAGTCATATGCAGCATTTCATCCATTTACTGATTGAATCAGCAGAGTGGATCAGGCCATCAGTGGGGCTGCATAGAACCCTGCCTCACCAGCCTGACAGGCTTTATTCCACATGATTATATTAGGTTAGGTAAGACTAGGAGATACAGTATCAGCTTAAAATGCTGAAATAACATCCCACTGGGAAAAAACTGGTTGAATCAACGTTGTTTCCACGTAATAAAAAAACTAAAAAATGTGATGACGTTGAATCAACGTGGATAACTGATTGGATTTGCAAAAGGTAATCAACGTAAGGGAATTTCTTATTTTTTTTCACCTAACTTTTGACCTAAATCCTATGATAAGGTGACATGATGTTGACAACTCAACCAAATGTAAATCAAAACTAGACGTTATACTGACGTCTGTGCCCAGTGGTATAGGACTTGATGAAAACCTGCTCCAGAGCGTTCAGGACCTCAGACAGGGGCAAAGGTTCACCTTCCAACAGGACAACGACACTAAGCACACTGCCAAGACAACGCAGGAGTGGCTTCGGGACAAGTCTCTGAATGTCCTTGAGTGGCCCAGCCAGAGCCCTGACTTGGAACGCTCCCCATCCAACCTGACAGAGCTTCAGAGGATCTGCAGAGAAGAATGGGAGAAACTTCCCAAATACAGGTGTGCCAAGCTTGTAGCGTCATACCCAAGAAGACTCCAGGCTGTAATATACATTTGCAAACATTTCTAAAAACCTGTTTTTACTTTGTCATTATGGGGTATTGTGTGTAGATTGATGGGGGGACGGGGGGGGACAATTTAATCCATTTTAGAATAAGGCTGTAAAGTAACAAAATGTGGAAAAAAGTCAAGGGGTCTGAATACTTTCCGAATGCACTGTATGGTCAGGGGGGGGAAATTATATGCGCTACAGGTGATGCTGTATGATGATGATGATGATGACGATGAACATGAATGAATGACATCATCATCATCATCATCGTACAGCATCACCTGTAGTTCATAGACCTGTGATACTTCATAGTTTAGGCTTAAACATTTTAATATTTAAATTTGGATGCATCTATTGCTTACGCTCAAAGCAACCAGTTTTAATGCTTCCCCCCTGAGTAACTGAATGTCAATTAGGAAGCTTTTCGCCTGACGATGATTAGAATAGGAAAACAGCAGGGGGGTAAATGCGGAAGTGCATTGGCTGACAAAGGCGTGCGCTCACCCAAAGCTGTACAGTACAGTATAATGCACTGTGCAATAAATTTGTACAATCAACAAAAAAGTCATGGGGAAGTCAATGTGATAGCAGTACGCAATTGACAACATTAAACCATCATTTAGCCTATAACTGACAACATAGCATTGCACCAACCAAATATGAATCTGAAAGTTTGATTCACATCTCGAGCAGGGGACAGAATCAGTGACAACAAGTTTCAAATCCCAAGAGGTTGTGTTTTATCGGTTCAGACATGACAATTTTTTCAATGCTAATCCAGTAAAGCATGTTTACTTACCATTTCTTCGTGCATTCTACTGTCAGTTCTTGAAAAGTCACCGCAAACTGGAACTTCGATGCTTTCTTGCCGACACGCTGAAGTCTCTTCCAAACCGAAGTCATGTTTAGAGACCGTATAATGTTATATTCTCAAGAGACATTGGTAAAATCGTCGTCACAGTACCCCTCTGTCCTCCTCGCGCACTGGTTGGGAGTCTGTTGCTGCAGCACTTGCGTTTGCTGCGCAAGAAAGACAGTCGATGTTCACTCAATGTTCAACAGTCTGACTGACGTGTTCCCAACTTCACGTCTCGAATGTCACACACGGAATTGAGGCAAAACAAACGCACGCTGCGACAGATACGAGCAGTGACACCCCAAACACAAAACGTAATAGCTAAACATAAAACAATTTCTCCAGCAATAACACTTGTAATTAAACATTATTAGAGTGAATGCATTATCCCTTTTAGCCTATGACTTTATTTTAAAAAATGAACATTTTACATTTGACCAGTATGTTGTTTAAATCATATTTTAAATCATATTTTAAGTCTGAAAAAACAGAAAGCATCTCCTGGTTTTTGCAACTGTTACTAGACCATTATTTGAGATGAGTGTGGGAAAGCAATGTACATTTTTAGAGTAAAATGTTGCATTGTGTTTGAGGGTTGGGGAGGGAAATATGCAATTTATGTTGGTCAATTATGCAAAGTATGATGTCATCCCATGGTAATAAACACACTCACTAGATTTCTTGTTTTTGCTTAGGTGTGGTAAGAGATATTCAACAGGTACCAATAGCCTACAAAAATAACTGGGGGACACGCGAGACCTGGAATTCCTGTGGGGTCAGGAAACATGTCAGGCCAATATGCTCGAGGTTAGTCCGTTCATACAGCAAACCATAGGCTACAGTACACTGTCCCCAATAGCAGATTCTGTTTAATCTGGGGTTTATTTATAAACAGTGGCGCAGGCAGCTGGGGATTTTCTTACTGGCCCTAAAAAGAAAAAAAACGATAAGCAATACAACCATATTTCTGCCCATGGCTGTCCAATAAATGGTATGATTTATAACAGTTTATATAAGGTTATTCTATGATTGAATAGGAATCAATAATATTCTGTTTTTTAACATTTCTACAATTAGTCTAAATGCTAATGTGTTGCCATAGGGTTACATTACATTACCTGTGGAGCAACGCCATTGGTCAGTTCCTGGACTCTTTTGTGAGGTCATGGATTTGGCCCCTTGCACACAGTACATCTGTCGAGAAATGTAGCGTAGCCTATGTTGTGAGGCCTTGACAGACGAAGAGTGATGGGTTCGGTTCCCAGCCCATTCCTATGAGCTGCCTCCATGTGTGTGCACATCCTCCTTCTCAGCAGGGTTTTAGTTGGGAAGCAGCTGGATTCGGGTGGGAAAAGTCCAGCCAGCTAAAGGAAGAAATAAGGAAGAAACGAGGGGGTTCAGCACACATGGGAATACTAGTCTTTTTTCTAGTTGGTCCTTTGCCAAAGGTCCATTATGGTGAGGTTATGTTTATCTGATAAACTATTCTTGGAATTGTACTTCCTGGTCCCAAATAGCTATAATTACAGAGGTTTAAATTCTGGAAATGGACAACAGTTCATCAAACCCAAGCAGTGATATTATAGTAGTAGTAGTGTTATACCTATTCAATACACTAGTGTAGACGTTTAGGGACGGATTTTGTTAGTTTATTTGAAGCTAAATTAGGGCTCTGATACCATTACTAACTTGTTGAAATGTTGCCTGCAAAGCATCATCCCAGGACATCCCACAACGTAATACGTTAACTATACTAACCAATACGTTAACTATAACCAAAATGTTAACTATACTAACCAATACGTTAACTATTACCCATATGTTAACTACAACCTATACCATGACCAAGTCATATATTTAGAAATGTGAGGACTCTGATACCAGTACCGGTATAAATTTGTAGAAAATATCTGCTCTGGGCTGCAAAACTGCAAGTCCTCCCAGGACCTATTACCATTCCAATATGTTAGCAATATTTTTTGTAATGTGGGTCAGGGAGTTCTTTGATTTTAATTATATGGTTCATGTACGCTGAGCTGCTCATATATCAAATGAGGACAAATATGTACCTGTTGTCCAGTGGTGTAGTGGTGCCTGAAAGGGTTAGGTAAGAGTCATGGTTAAGGTGAGGGTAAGGGTTAAGGTTAGGGTTTAGGGTAGGGACGTCCCAAGGAACGCCGGATAGCACTGACCAATTCAACTGACACATGCACATTCGCTCTGAGTTGAGCAACACAAATGAGGAAAAGAATCGGTGGTTGTATTCAATAAAAGTTTTTATTGAAAGTATGAATTTCAGCACCCCGCGAAAGGACCTCGGTTGTACAGGACAAACATACTGTAGGTAAAGGTAAGCGTTTTCAGAATTGAAATTTTTACAAGAATCGACTGACCAGTGGCATCCCCAAATATTTGACCAATACAACAATTATATAAATTATAAAATAATTTAGCTTTAGTCTCTGTCTGTTTTTGTATAATTTTTCTGTCAATTCGCAAGTGACTGAATCTCACCAGAGAAATCATCGGAGCGAGGGAAACCGCGCCCTTCTGTCTCAGTGTAGCCCATGTATCTGATGCTGTCTGGACCAAAAGAGTAAAACATGTTTTCGCCGTAGCATTTGGTTGATTGATTGATGTCAGCAAGCATTTGGACTCCCTTAAAATATAATCTTTAAAAAAAAAGGATTAGCCAAATCAGCTTTGAGCTGAACTCAACTGTGGGTTTGTCCTGGTGCAGAAAAACGCACTCCAAGGGAGGCCAGTTTGGATTTGGCTTCACACCATTCAAATCACTTCCTAAGCAAAATGTCATTTTCAGAAAAAGGTGTCTGTCTGTTTCTGGTCTGCTTGAGCTGTTGTCCTGCAGTAGCTAGCTTGCTGAATCAGCCTTTCCTAAGCCATGGATGGAGATGGGGATTTGGACTTGTGGTTTTGACTTAATTCTCTGTACAGGACAATGATTATGACGCCGATTCTGATCTAACCATAAATGAATATGTTGTGCCACTAGCTAACTTAGCTCATTGTTGCAATGCGAGGAAGTTAGGCTAGCAAGCATATGTGTCACGACTTCCGCCGAGGCGTTCGTTGTCACCGGCTTACTAGCCACTGCCGCTCCATATATCATCATTCCATTTGTCTTGTCTTGTCAATTACACACACCTGGTTCTTATCCCCTCATTAGTCCGTGTATAAGTGTTCCCTCTGCCCCCCTTGTCCTTGTGGGTGATTGTTTAATGTGAGAGTGGTGTAGCTTGGTGGAGCTACTAGCACCTTGTATTGCCAGGGTAGATAGTTTCCCCTGTGCCTGTTTTCGTTTGTCGCTAGCCGGCGCAATTGTGTACGACGGAATAAACTCTGTATTCAGTGATTACCCTCCTGCGCCTGACTCCTTCTATCACACTCATCACACTATGACAACAAAAACTAAAAGTGTACTGTATGACAGAGCCATAGACCGTTTCGCCAACACGAAAGAGAGGAGGATAGAATTGGCATCCAACTAGTCTACAAGGAGAGTCCAAACATATTTTTTACTTGTGCACACACACACAGAGAGAGAGAGACAGAAATCAGTACCATGGACAGCCACGTGATATTTAGCTAAATTGATTGGACTAAATTGTTTTTGGTATCTTTAAGTTTGTTTTCAGTGTTTTAAACTAAGCATACATAGCCTTGTTGATTTGATGATGTTTAAATGTTTAAGTTGAAATGGTGCTGGAATAGAGGAGGCAGTGCTCCTGTTGCCTTTGTGCTGACTTGCGGTAACTCCATGGTTCTAAATCAGTAGTTGTTTAGTAAACTGTCGAAAACATTAACTTGCTTGACCATGCTGCAGGTGATAAAAATGTTTGTTACATGCAATATTTTCTTTGCTGCTCTCCGGTTTTGTGATGAAACAAACTTTACATTTATTCTGCCACTGTGTGACTGTTGTCTTTTTGTTGTCACGGCCTTGTATATTGTATATCACAGTGGCGTATGAATGAATGGGTTATAGAGCAAACAATGCAATTATCACAACACAGGTTGTAATATAGATTTTTTTACTGGCTTGGCTTTGAATCCTCACTGTGATTTTACCCACGCACCGCAACTGATGGTGACTCAATGTTGTCGCTAGCAAATCCCACGACCAGTTACCAAACTCAACTCCGCCTCAATATAAGAGATCGGAGTTGAGCGTTCCTCAGCTAGGAAAAAATCGAATAGATTTTAATTTGAGTGTACTTACCCAGTTTGCAAAACAAATGGCCACTGGATTGATGCAAATAATCATATAATTCTGCCAGGTAGGCATAGGCTACTTTGAAGCTAATTAACATTTAACTGAGAAGGTTTTTGGGAAGCCTTTCCATCTACCAGAAAACGGTTAGGCCTTCATTAGCATCTCTATATTTTTCCTGTTCCTTAATGGTTTGAAACTTGGACGTTTTACTTCATATTATGAGTCATGGCTTTCCTTGCTTCAAAGTAGCCTGTAGCCAAAATCCCACCATAGAATCATAGAGACAATTATTTTATAAAGACTTCCTCATATGCGTTCTCCTGTTCTATTGGTTTAGTTTCAACTTTCTGTCATTGTCTAGCAGCCAAAGGCATTATCCTAGTCATATTAGCAACCCATGATAGTTGTTGCATCTTTAGATCTTCCCTCTTTCTAATGGATATTTCCATCTCTGTCCATGAAGCTGCTCACATGTGCGGTGCGCATTGAACAGTGTTTTCGACAAATTGCATTTAGGAATATTTGGGTGTAGCTACCACCGTGCATGGCCGTAACTACATATGAGGACACAGAGGTCTGGACCTCTGTAATTTTCTCATAGAATATACACTACCATTCAAAAGTTTGGGGTCACTTAGAAATGTCCTTGTTTTCGAAAGAAAAGCAATTATTTGCTCCATTAAAATAACATCAAATTGACCAGTGTAGACATTGTTAGTGTTGTAAATGGCTATTGTAGCTGGAAACTGCTGATTTTTTATGGAATATCTACGTAGGCGTACAGAGGCCCATTATCAGCAACCATCAGTCCTGTGTTCCAATGGCACGTTGTGTTTGCTAATCCAAGTTTATCATTTTAAAAGGCTAATTGATCATTAGAAAACCCTTTTGCAATGATGTTAGCACAGCTGAAAACTGTTGTGCTGATTAAAGAAGCAATAAAACTGGCCTTCTTGAGACTAGTTGAGTATCTGGAGCATCAGCAATTGTGTGTTCGATTACAGGCTCAAAATGGCCAGAAACAAGGAACTTTCTTCTGAAACTCGTCAATCTATTCTTGTTCTGAGAAATGAAGGCTATTCCATGCGAAAAATTGCAAAGAAACTGAAGATCTCGTACAACGCTGTGTACTACTCATTTCACAGAACAGCGCAAACTTGCTCTAACCAGAATAGAAAGATGAGTGGGAGGCCCCGGTGCACAACTGAGCAAGAGGACAAATACATTAGAGTGTCTAGTTTGAGAAACAGGCTCCTCACAGGTCCTCAACTGGCAGCTTCATTAACAAAGAAAAAGCCATATCTCAGACTGCCCATCTCAATCTTTTATTTTTATTGGCCAGTCTGAGATATGGCTTTTTCTTTGCAACTCTGCCTAGAAGGTCAGCATCCCGGAGTCGCCTCTTCACTGTTGCCGTTGAGACTGGTGTTTTGCGGGTTCTATTTAATGAAGCTGCCAGTTGAGGACCTGTGAGGGTCTGTTTCTCAAAATTGCCTTGTTAATTTGTGGAATTTCTTTCCTTGTTAATGCGTTTGAGCCAATCAGTTGTGCTGTGAAAAGGTAGGGGTGGTATACAGAAGATAGCCCTATTTGTTAAAAGACCAAGTCCATATTATGGCATGGAACAGCTCAAATAAGCAAAGAGAAACTACAGTCCATCATTACTTTAAGACATGAAGGTCAGTCAATACGGAACACTTCAAGAACTTTGAAAGTTTATTCAAGTGCAGTCGCAAAAACCATCAAGCGCTATGATGAAACTGGCTCTCATGAGGACCACCACAGGAATGGATGACCCAGATTTACAGTGGGGGAAAAAAAGTATTTAGTCAGCCACCAATTGTGCAAGTTCTCCCACTTAAAAAGATGAGAGAGGCCTGTAATTTTCATCATAGGTACACGTCAACTATGACAGACAAATTTAGATTTTTTTTCTCCAGAAAATCACATTGTAGGATTTTTAATGAATTTATTTGCAAATTATGGTGGAAAATAAGTATTTGGTCACCTACAAACAAGCAAGATTTCTGGCTCTCACAGACCTGTAACTTCTTCTTTAAGAGGCTCCTCTGTCCTCCACTCGTTACCTGTATTAATGGCACCTGTTTGAACTTGTTATCAGTATAAAAGACACCTGTCCACAACCTCAAACAGTCACACTCCAAACTCCACTATGGCCAAGACCAAAGAGCTGTCAAAGGACACCAGAAACACAATTGTAGACCTGCACCAGGCTGGGAAGACTGAATCTGCAATAGGTAAGCAGCTTGGTTTGAAGAAATCAACTGTGGGAGCAATTATTAGGAAATGGAAGACATACAAGACCACTGATAATCTCCCTCGATCTGGGGCTCCACGCAAGATCTCACCCCGTGGGGGTCAAAATGATCACAAGAACGGTGAGCAAAAATCCCAGAACCACACGGGGGGACCTAGTGAATGACCTGCAGAGAGCTGGGACCAAAGTAACAAAGCCTACCATCAGTAAACACTACGCCGCCAGGGACTCAAATCCTGCAGTGCCAGACGTGTCCCCCTGCTTAAGCCAGTACATGTCCAGGCCCGTCTGAAGTTTGCTAGAGTGCATTTGGATGATCCAGAAGAGGATTGGGAGAATGTCATATGGTCAGATGAAACCAAAATATAACTTTTTGGTAAAAACTCAACTCGTCGTGTTTGCAGGACAAAGAATGCTGAGTTGCATCCAAAGAACACCATACCTACTGTGAAGCATGGGGGTGGAAACATCATGCTTTGGGGCTGTTTTTCTGCAAAGGGACCAGGACGACTGATCCGTGTAAAGGAAAGAATGAATGGGGCCATGTATCGTGAGATTTTGAGTGAAAACCTCCTTCCATCAGCAAGGGCATTGAAGATTAAACGTGGCTGGGTCTTTCAGCATGACAATGATCCCAAACACACCGCCCGGGCAACGAAGGAGTGGCTTCGTAAGAAGCATTTCAAGGTCCTGGAGTGGCCTAGCCAGTCTCCAGATCTCAACCCCATAGAAAATCTTTGGAGGGGAGTTGAAAGTCCGTGTTGCCCAGCGACAGCCCCAAAACATCACTGCTCTAGAGGAGATCTGCATGGAGGAATGGGCCAAAATACCAGCAACAGTGTGTGAAAACCTTGTGAAGACTTACAGAAAACGTTTGACCTGTGTCATTGCCAACAAAGGGTATATAACAAAGTATTGAGAAACTTTTGTTATTGACCAAATACTTATTTTCCACCATAATTTGCAAATAAA
Source organism: Coregonus clupeaformis (assembly GCF_020615455.1). NCBI lineage: Eukaryota > Metazoa > Chordata > Actinopteri > Salmoniformes > Salmonidae > Coregonus > Coregonus clupeaformis. Next base: position 12,085,182 of record NC_059199.1, read on the forward strand.
TTCATTAGAAATCCTACAATGTGATTTTCTGGATAATTTTTTCTCATTTTGTCTGTCATAGTTGACGTGTACCTATGATGAAAATTACAGGCCTCTCTCATCTTTTTAAGTGGGAGAACTTGCACAATTGGTGGCTGACTAAATACTTTTTTCCCCACTGTACCTCTGCTGCAGAGGATAAGTTCATTAGTTACCAGCCTCAGAAATTGCAGCCCAAATAAATGCTTCACAGAGTTCAAGTAACAGACACATCTCAACATCAACTGTTCAGAGGGGACTGTGTGAATCAGGCCATCATGGTCGAATTGCTGCAAAGAAACCACTACTAAAGGACACCAATAAGAAGAAGAGACCTGCTTGGGCCAAGAAACACAAGCAATGGACATTAGACCGGTGGAAATGTGTCCTTTGGTCTGGAGTCCAAATTGGAGATTTGTGGTTACAACCACCGTGTCTTTGTGAGACGCGGTGTGGGTGAACGGATAATCTCTGCATGTGTAGTTCCCACCATAAAGCATGGAGGAGGTGTTATGGTGTGGGGGTGCTTTGCTGGTGACACTGTCTGTGATTTATTTAGAATTCGAGGCACACTTAACCAGCATTCTGCAGCGATACGCCATCCCATCTGGTTTTGGCTTAGTGGGACTATCATTTGTTTTTCAACAGGACAATGACCCAACACACCTCCAGGCTGTGTAAGGGCTATTTTACCAAGAAGGAGAGTGATGCAGTGCTGCATTAGATGACCTGGCCTCCACAATCCCCCGACCTCAACCCAATTGAGATGGTTTGGGATGAGTCGGACGGCAGAGTGAAGGAAAAGCAGCCAACAAGTGCTCAGCATATGTGGGAACTCCTTCAAGACTGTTGGAAAAGCATTCCAGGTGAAGCTGGTTGAGAGAATGCCAAGAGTGTGCAAAGCTGTCATCAAGGTGGCTATTTGAAGAATCTCAAATATGAAATATATTTTGATTGTTTAACACTTTTCTGGTTACTACATGATTCCATATGTTTTATTCCAAACTTTTGACTTGTAGTGTACAGATATATTACACAATAAAGAAAATAATTTACAGGTTAACATTTAAATATTGCTCCCAGCGTTGATCAACGCTCAGAATGCTTATAGCCTATTCTTGATATGACTGAGTTCTAATTGCGCCTACCTGGAATAATGAACAGTGATTTGTTCGTTATGTTCGCCTGCGTATCCCCGGAGCTGTTGTTTTGGGCCCTGTACAGGTCCCGGTGAGTACTGCTGGCAATGTCATAAGAATCCCCCCCCCCCAAGTCCATAAATCATGCACTATGGACACGTTCATAGAGTAATGTAGATGAAGTCACCAAAAGTGCAAACATTTAGTATGCATGGAAAGGGTACATCCTGATGGTCATTGTAAAGCAATGTATGTCTTTCTCCGTACACATTACCTTGAATGCATCATCCACATGCGCCGTTTAGCTAGGTCATCGCGGAAGCAAGCAGAGAGAAAGGTTAGTACAGTGGTTCCTAAACTTGTACCAATCTTATCAAACAAGTTAGGAACTTTAAAAAAATAAGATATGTTTCAATATGAACATATCCACATTGTCTATCTTCCCTATAGGCCAACATAAAAAAAGCAAACAATACAGTTCCAAAATGTCATACGTTTTTGTTTTGTTGGGTATAGCATTACCATTGTATAGCTAATAGGCTTATGTGTTTTTTATAGATCGACTGAGGTGAATGGACCTACAGCAGCCAAGGTGATAATGGCTGAGGTCATTGTTGCTTGTTTTTGCTGTTCTCCAAATAGCATTTTAAAATGTTGTTGTATATAAATGCAGTAAACAAGCTTCAACTTTCAAAAAAATTCACGGGGGGAACTCCTTCCTTCCGGACCTAACTAACGACTCAAACCCTAGTTACGGCCCTGCCGTCCTGTGCACATTGCTGCACCTAAAATGTGAATAAATAATATTTTATCAACATTTTCAGCTAAACATTCTGATCTGTTCCATCAGCCTTATTAATTGATACGGCGTATACCTCCACTACACCACTGCTGTTGTCTGTTGAGCTTTTTATACAATGACCATTCACTTTTTGTCCGAAGAATTCACTTGACTTACTTTACTTAGCACAAACTCTCACACGCTCTGCCTCGAGATGAGAATAACTCCCTTATTAACTAATGTTGACAGGTTCTAGGGTGTTATTTAGAGGTAACATGTTTCCACATCAATCTATTTCCTGTTGGTGGGCCACCCATTGGTCACTCCACTTCCTGTTTTCCAGCTGCACTGTGTCATTCAGTGCCACCTGGGTCCACAAATGTGCTGGGGGAAATGGCACTTCAGAGCAACTGTATGCAAACAGATTACTTCCATGGGAGGGTTTAAAGACAAAATGGGGCACAACATGTCACGTCCCTAATGAGAGCACCGTTTGAGATAAGGATCCTGTCCAGGTTTGTTTCCATAATTGGTAGAGGATGAATGGGTGGGAAGTCTCAGCCACAGGAGGTCATCATAGCATCCATTAAGTCTGTGTTAATTAGGCTATTGGCCAAGTTAATTTTCTGTCACAAACTTTTTCTGTGAGACAAAGTTGAATCGGCAGTTCACATTGGAATTTAGGGGAATTCCAATAGTTGCCTGAGAAAATGGAAAAGGCCATAATGTCCATCTCTTTCTCTCTTTCTAGGAGTGAAAAAATAACATGGTGGTCATGGCGAGAGATCAGAGCCACGACAGCGTACAGTGTTATATCCCATAGTCCCGACCTTAACAAAAATAGACGTGCAGGGCCAAACACCTGCCGACTGTCCATCAAAATGAAAGGGAGGTATTATTCCTTGTTCCAGATTCCACATTTACATGTCAGAACACCATATTCCCTCTACATTTAGCACTAACAACTATCTATGGCCTTTGAGAGTGCACTATGATATGATAGCTAGGGGTATATGTGATACAAATGTCATAAAACATCAAATGTCTTGGCATATGCACTCATGTATTCATCTATTTTTCAGTGAAGTTGGGGCAGCTTGAATGAATGTGTCGATGTCCTTTATGTGTTTGTGTATGCAGTGTGCTGGACTGACTCCTCACACACATGAAACCAGTATACGTATGTACAGGGGGCACAGTTGATAAAGATGAGCAATAATGATTGTATAAAATAAATAATTAAATTACTGAGCTACTGTATATTGTATGCCCAAACAAATGGGGAAATTATATTATTTTATGCTAATACGATTGCTCAGAGAAAGAGATTTTGTTTAACAAGGAATACTTTTTTCTCTCAAAAATGTAGGGGTCAAAATTGACACCCCTAAAGATTCTTATAAAGTAGTCAAAAGTTGAGTATTTGGTCCCATATTTCTAGCACACAATGACTACATCAAGCTTGCGACTCTACAAACTTGTTGGATGCATTTGCAGTCCGTTTTGATTGCGTTTCAGATTATTTTGTGCCCAATAGAAATGAATGGTAAATAATGTATTGTGTCATTTCGGAGTCACTTTTATTGTAAGTAAGAATAGAATAATATGTTTCTAAACACTTCTACATTCATGTGGATGCTACCATGGTTACGGATAATCCTGAATGAATCGTGAATAATGATGAGTGAGAAAGTTACAGAGGGTCAAAGATCATACCCCCAAGACATGCTACCCTCCCGTTATTGGTAATGGTGTCGACGTTTATGAACCCGTCTGGTGACGTTACGTGATCCGTCACGTCACCTCTCATCCCTCTGCTGTTGTTCCTTTGCATATCAGCCTGTCCATCTCACAATTCAATTCGGGATTGCAAACGCAGTCTCAAAACAGTGACTCAGCCAAAGGGATGCACATGAGGAGACGGTTAATCCATGACCCAGGAAAGAAAGTGACGTGTTTGAGGAAATCAATTCTGCTCAGTCTGTGACTGGCTTGATCTACAAATCACCTTGCATCCCTAAGTAACTACTCATCAGTCTGATTAGTCGGCAATCAACAGAATTGATGCTCTCAGACATGGTCACTTATTTGACACCATTCTACATTTAGCTACAAGGATAATGATAACACATATGTTGGGGTCAGAGGTCAAGTCCTTTCAGGGGGTCATCATTAAGGTGTCAATAAATAAACGAAAAGAAAAAAAAATACAGAACTTGATCTAAAAATCTGTGTCATTCCTATGGCAGTACTGTAATTACCAGACACAATCTCATACACATCCACATATTACAAATCTCAGCAACAGGTGAGATTGCACCAAAAACATATTCCTACATCCAATGATAACTAGGAAGATACCACCTCTATGCATACCCACATCCAGTTGAACATCCTCACAATGACCTAATTAAAGAGAATGACCTAATAAGCACTGCTGTGGATGATGTGTTTATACAGGCAGAGTGGGTGCCTGGGAGGCTGGCTGGTGGGGTGCCAGGACTGGGCACAGGTTCTGAGTCACACTCTTTCACACAGAAACAGAGTCAAAGCAGGGCAGAACTACCACTAACTGGGCTTCTGTCAATGACAAAGCATCCTCAGAGAGCTCCACTCACAAGACATGGTACATTTTGTTCAGTAAAAGAAAGGTGCATTATGACATTGCAAGAAAAAGATGTACAGAGCATGACTAGTATAAACAATTGGGTTAAATTATGGATAGGTTAAAAATTATACCACAACTGTTTAGTGCATTCATGATCATGACAGTCCTAAGCCATTGCATTCATTAGGGACTGATTGTATTTGTCATGTAGATGACTACCATTTGCAATAGCCAAGTGTAGGACTTCAATTCTAACCACAATTGTTTTTGGTGTACCTATAGTCATGCAATTCTGTTCGTTTTGAGTCATAGTATGGAGTGGGACAAATGGAAATGTGTTGTTTCTCAAGACACACCTTAGGACAAACATAGCACAACTGGCCCTGAAGATGCTGATTGTGTCTGTTATTAGTTATTGTTTAGACTGTCTGGCTTCTCAGATATTTCTATCACTTGTTATCTTTTTAAAACACAGAGAGGATGTAGAAAATATTGTCACTGAACTGTATTGTACATTCAAACATAACCAGAATACACAAACACAACCCTTCTCTCAGGGTTTTACATTCTTTTTTTTTTTTACTCAACGCATCACCTGATTTACATCATTCTACATAGTCTAAATAAATATTATATAATATGAATATATAATCTTTTAAACATATTTACAATCAAGATTACTTTAATGACCTTAAACGTTAGCAGCCTACATGTAGACTAGATTGCCATCTAGTGGTCATATTCACATGCCTTTTGCAGTTGTTCTAAACCAATAAATGAAGACTATTAGCTGTACTACTATAGCAGCACAGAGGAACAAATCACCATATACTGCACATTTCGATGTTTTTGAATAACTGAAATGTAATGCTAATGGTGAGAGTTGGGAAACATGTTCTGGTTACAGAACAGAGCAGATATGTAGGCTTGCATGCCCCATCTATAGTTCTGAGGATGTGGTAGGTTGAAAGTCAGGCTCTTGCTTGTTGTAGTTTGTTGTTGAGGATAGTGTAGAGCAGTGTATGCTATTTAAAGACGGCTTTAGGGCCTCAAAGCAACATGCAACAATTCCAAAGATTTTACTGAGTTACAGTTAATATAAAGAAATCAGTCAATTTAAATAAATAAATTAGGCCCTAATATATGGATGTCACATGACTGGGAATATAGATATGCATCCGTTGGTCACAGATACCTTAAAAAAGAGGTAGGGGCGTGGATCAGAAAACCAGTCAGTATCTGGTGTGACCACCATCTGCCTCATGCACATCTCCTTCGCATAGAGTTGATCAGGCTATTGATAGTGGCCTGTGGAATGTTTTCCCACTCCGCTTCAATGGCTGTGCGAAGTTGCTGGATATTGGCGGGAACTGGAACATGCTGTCGTACACGTCCATCCAGAGCATCCCAAACATGCTCAATGGGTGACGTGTGGAGAGTATGCAGGCCATGGAAGAACTGGGACATTTTCAGCTTCCAGGAATTGTGTACAGATCCTTGCGACATGGATTATCATGCTGAAACATGAGGTGATGGCGGCGGATGAATGGCACGACAATGGGCCTCAGGATCTCGTCACGGTAACTCTGTGCAGTAAAATTGCCATCGATAAAATGCAATTGTGTTCGTTGTCCATAGCTTATGCCTGCCCATATCATAACCCCACCATCGGGCACTTTTCACAACGTTGACACCAGCAAACCACTCGCCCACACAACGCCATCTGCCCGGTACAGTTGAAACCGGGATTCATCCGCGAAGAGCACACTTCTCCAGCGTGCTAGTAGCCATCGAAGGTGAGAATTTTCCCGCTGAAGTCAGTTACGACGCCGAACTGCAGTCAGGTCAAGACCCTGGTGAGGACAACGAGCACACAGATGAGCTTCCCTGAGACGGTTGCTGACAGTTTGTGCAGAAATTCTTCGGTTGTGCAAACCCAGCTTCAACAGCTGTCCGGGTGGCTGGTCTCAGACGATCCCGCAGGTGAAGAAGCCGGATGTGGAGGTTCTGGGCTGGCGTGGTTACACGTCGTCTGCGGTTGCAAGGCCGGTTGTACGTACTGCCAAATTCTCTAAAATGACGTTGGAGGTGGCTTATGGTACATGGTATGTGCAGTTGCAAACCTTAGTCTGGCTTTTTTATGGAGGTTTTGAAGCAGTGGCTTCTTCCTTGCTGAGCGGCCTTTCAGGTTATGTCGATATAGGACTCGTTTTACTGTGGATATTGATACTTTTGTACCTGTTTCCTCCAGCATCTTCCCAGGGTCCTTTGCTGTTCTTCTGGGATTGACTTGCACTTTTCGCACCAAAGTACGCTCATCTCTAGGAGACAGAACGCGTCTCCTTCCTGAGCGGTATGACAGCTGCCTGGTCCCATGGTGTTTATACTTGCGTACTATTGTTTGTACAGATGAATGTGGTACCTTCAGGCACTTGGAAATTGCTCCCAAGGATGAACCAGACTTGTGGAGGTCTACATTTTTGTTTCTGAGGTCTTGGCTGATTTTTTTAGATTTTCCCATGATGTCAAGCAAAGAGGCACTGGGTTTGAAGGTAGGCCTTGAAATACATCCACAGGCACACCTCCAATTGACTCAAATGATGTCAATTAGCCTATCAGAAGCTTCTAAAGCCATGACATCATTTTCTGGAATTTTCCAAGCTGTTTAAAAGGCACAGTCAACTTAGTGTATGTACATTTCCGACCCACTGGAATTGTGATACATGCAATTATAAGTGACATTTACTGTCTGTAATCAATTGTTGGAAAAATTACTTGTGTAATGCACAAAGTAGATGTCCTAACCGATTTGCCAAAACTATATTTTAACAGGAAATGTGTGGAGTGGTTGAAAAACAAGTTTTAATGACTCCAACCTAAGTGTATGTAAACTTCCGACTTAAACTGTATATACACTGCTCAAAAAAATAAAGGGAACACTTAAACAACACAATGTAACTCCAAGTCAATCACACTTCTGTGAAATCAAACTGTCCACTTAGGAAGCAACACTGATTGACAATACATTTCACATGCTGTTGTGCAAATGGAATAGACAACAGGTGGAAATTATAGGCAATTAGCAAGACACCCCCAATAAAGAAGTGGTTCTGCAGGTGGTGACCACAGACCACTTCTCAGTTCCTGTGCTTCCTGGCTGATGTTTTGGTCACTTTTGAATGCTGGCGGTGCTTTCACTCTAGTGGTAGCATGAGACGGAGTCTACAACCCACACAAGTGGCTCAGGTAGTGCAGCTCACCAGGATGGCACATCAATGCGAGCTGTGGCAAGAAGGTTTGCTGTGTCTGTCAGCGTAGTGTCCAGAGCATGGAGGCGCTACCAGGAGACAGGCCAGTACATCAGGAGACGTGGAGGAGGCCGTAGGAGGGCAACAACCCAGCAGCAGGACCGCTACCTCTGCCTTTGTGCAAGGAGGAGCAGGAGGAGCACTGCCAGAGCCCTGCAAAATGACTTCCAGCAGGCCACAAATGCACGTGTCTGCTCAAACGGTCAGAAACAGACTCCATGAGGGTGGTATGAGGTCCCGACGTCCACAGGTGGGGGTTGTGCTTACAGCCCAACACCGTGCAGGACGTTTGGCATTTGCCGGAGAACACCAAGATTAGCAAATTCGCCACTGGCGCCCTGTGCTCTTCACAGATGAAAGCAGGTTCACACTGAGCACATGTGACAGACGTGACAGAGTCTGGAGACGCCGTGGAGAATGTTCTGCTGCCTGCAACATCCTCCAGCATGACCGGTTTGGCGGTGGGTCAGTCATGGTGTGGGGTGGCATTTCTTTGGGGGGCCTCCATGTGCTCGCCAGAGGTAGCCTGACTGCCATTAGGTACCGAGATGAGATCCTCAGACCCCTTGTGAGACCATATGCTGGTGCGGTTGGCCCTGGGTTCCTCCTAATGCAAGACAATGCTAGACCTCATGTGGCTGGAGTGTGTCAGCAGTTCCTGCAAGAGGAAGGCATTAATGCTATGGACTGGCCCGCCCGTTCCCCAGACCTGAATCCAATTGAGCACATCTGGGACATCATGTCTCGCTCCATCCACCAACGCTACGTTGCACCACAGACTGTCCAGGAGTTGGCGGATGCTTTAGTCCAGGTCTGGGAGGAGATCCCTCAGTAGACCATCCGCCACTCATCAGGAGCATGCCCAGACGTTGTAGGGAGGTCATACAGGCACGTGGAGGCCACACACACTACTGAGCCTCATTTTGACTTGTTTTAAGGACATTACATCAAACTTGGATCAGCCTGTAGTGTGGTTTTCCACTTTAATTTTGAGGGTGACTCCAAATCCAGACCTCCATGGGTTGATAAATTTGATTTCCATTGATCATTTTTGTGTGATTTTGTTGTCAGCACATTCAACTATGTAAAGAAAAAAGTATTTAATAAGATTATTTCATTCATTCAGATCTAGGATGTGTTGTTTAAGTGTTCCCTTTATTTTTTTGAGCAGTGTATATATATAGTGGTGGAAAAAAGTATTTAGTCAGGCACCAATTGTGCAAGTTCTCCCACTTAAAAAGATGAGAGAGGTCTGTAATTTTCATCATAGGTACACGTCAACTATGACAGACAAAATGAGGAAAAAAAATCCAGAAAATCACATTGTAGGATTTTTTATGAATTTATTTGCAAATTATGGTGGAAAATAAGTATTTGGTCAATAACAAAAGTTTCTCAATACTTTGTTATATACCCTTTGTTGGCAATGACACAGGTCAAACGTTTTCTGTAAGTCTTCACAAGGTTTTCACACACTGTTGCTGGTATTTTGGCCCATTCCTCCATGCAGATCTCCTCTAGAGCTGTCGCTGGGCAACACGGACTTTCAACTCCCTCCAAAGATTTTCTATGGGGTTGAGATCTGGAGACTGGCTAGGCCACTCCAGGACCTTGAAATGCTTCTTACGAAGCCACTCCTTCGTTGCCCGGGCGGTGTGTTTGGGATCATTGTCATGCTGAAAGACCCAGCCACGTTTCATCTTCAATGCCCTTGCTGATGGAAGGAGGTTTTCACTCAAAATCTCACGATACATGGCCCCATTCATTCTTTCCTTTACACGGATCAGTCGTCCTGGTCCCTTTGCAGAAAAACAGCCCCAAAGCATGATGTTTCCACCCCCATGCTTCACAGTAGGTATGGTGTTCTTTGGATGCAACTCAGCATTCTTTGTCCTGCAAACACGACGAGTTGAGTTTTTACCAAAAAGTTCTATTTTGGATTCATCTGACCATATGACATTCTCCCAATCCTCTTCTGGATCATCCAAATGCACTCTAGCAAACTTCAGACGGGCCTGGACATGTACTGGCTTAAGTAGGGGGACACGTCTGGCACTGCAGGATTTGAGTCCCTGGCGGCGTAGTGTGTTACTGATGGTAGTAGATTATCAGTGGTCTTGTATGTCTTCCATTTCCTAATAATTGCTCCCACAGTTGATTTCTTCAAACCAAGCTGCTTACCTATTGCAGATTCAGTCTTCCCAGCCTGGTGCAGGTCTACAATTTTGTTTCTGGTGTCCTTTGACAGCTCTTTGGTCTTGGCCATAGTGGAGTTTGGAGTGTGACTGTTTGAGGTTGTGGACAGGTGTCTTTTATACTGATAAGTTCAAACAGGTGCCATTAATACAGGTAACGAGTGGAGGACAGAGGAGCCTCTTAAAGAAGAAGTTACAGGTCTGTGAGAGCCAGAAATCTTGCTTGTTTGTAGGTGACCAAATACTTATTTTCCACCATAATTTGCAAATAATTCATAAAAAATCCTACAATGTGATTTTCTGGAGAAAAAAAATCTCAATTTGTCTGTCATATTTGACGTGTACCTATGATGAAAATTACAGGCCTCTCATCTTTTTAAGTGGGAGAACTTGCACAATTGGTGGCTGACTAAATACTTTTTTCCCCCACTGTATATATATATATATATAAATAATCGCATCAGTTTTATTTTCTTCAAAATCTTAAACTACGAAGGGCCTGTGCTTTTTGCCATTTTCTTTAATAAAAAGTAGGCCTATGGCATACCCTCTCCTACTCCCTCAATTCGAGTCTTGGTTTTAGCTTAACAGCCCTGGAACGTCTCTCTTTGGTGAACGCATCAGAGAAAAGTGGCGCAGTGGTCTAAGGCACTGCATCGCAGTGCTAGCTGTGCCACTAGAGATCCTGGTTCGAATCCAGGCTCTGTCGTAGCCGGCCGCGACCGGGAGACCCATGGGGCGGCGCACAATTGCTCTAGGGTAGGGGAGGGAATGGCTGGCAGGGATGTAGCTCAGTTGGTAGAGCATGGCGTTTGCAACGCCAGGGTTGTGGGTTCGATTCCCACGGGGGGCCAGTATGAAAAAAATGAAAAAATAATGTATGCACTCACCAACTGTAAGTCGCTCTGGATAAGAGCGTCTGCTAAATGACTAAAATGTAAATGTAAGAGCCGTTCATTTGGCTCCCTGATACTGGTACTCAAATCTATGGATATAGCAGCCTATAGCCTACCTCTTATTTCTTAAATAGGAAGAAATAAGTTCCAACACAAAGCCCTCTTTTTTTGGGGGGGGGGGGTGGATCAGCTTAATATTGCAGATAGATTGTATCTTCTATCAATGTAATTGTCTGCATCACTTCCAATCCCCCATGTTTTTTATATATATACTCCCCTTTATTACTTTTCAACCCCGCCATCCTTTCCCTACTTGGAGTAAATTAGTGAACAACAATGCCCAGGCCTCTACTTCCGGTCTATACTTACTATCTACACCTTATGGACACAGTTAATTTTACAATAATTATATTTATTATATATATATATATATATATTTTTTTTTGCTCCTGAACTTCTTCTACTCTCAACCTCTCCGATCATTTTCATGATGTCCATCCGGTTTGCTTCTATATGCCATATCTTTCTAACTGTGCTCTTTCCCAAAAGCTCCCAACATACAACCTATATACTTATTATGGACACAGTATGCTTAGGCCCTCTTCTTAATAAAGTATAATTAAAATGAAGACGATTGAAATAAATTATGCCTACTTTCATCACCATGAGCTGTCCATATCAGATTCATTGTGCTGCGGCTGCTGCTTCAAGTTTCAGCACCACAATGTAAGTTACTTAAATCTGGCTTATTGTGAGGTCAATAACTCTGATAAATAGGCCTACATCATGGGTAAGAAACATATTGTTTTTAATAAATCAATTATAGTAGTAGCAAGCTATCAAAATGATTCTCCGGTCCTCCTCATCTTGGCGCTCTCCTTCTCCAACTGAACAGAACATAGGCTATAGGCTAGTCCACACGTAAGAGTGATTTTTTTTTTAACTAGGCCTAATCAACAACAACAAAAATCAGAAGAAGCCTTTGACTCTCCTCCTGAACTGCCACTGTAGACCTACACAGCACAGCCATTGTTAGGCAGCACACAAAAACGTTTTTGATCAGCAAGAGCAGAGCAGGCCGGGGCTCAGGGTTGGAATATCCATCACAGTGTGTATTGCAGCCTAGTTTTATTTACACCATCCCACCAGCTATCTTAGAAATATAACTTCCTCGTATTAGGGGGCTGGGAGGGGGCTGAGGGGAAGGCAACCCCCAGGTCCCTGCAGGTGACTGGCGATGCCCAGGGTGGCCTCGGAGAGGGGCTGAGCCCGGGGGAAATCACACCCCCGAAGCATGTCTGGGCGCTGCCACCCCCCTCCGCTGGCAGGGACAGAGACAGGGCTTTCATCTTTAGCAGGCGCTCCACTGCCACCTGCAGGACAGAGAGGGGATTGGTACTTCGTGGGCGCTTTAGTGGTGGTCGACAGGGAGTTTTAACAACATAAAATGTAAAGTGCTTTGAGATCAGGTGAAAGGTAATACATAAATGCAATTTGTAACAATTCATTATTGGGAATCTCTTGTATTACTTTGGATGGCTCTGTTTGCATCACAGAAAACGTTTCATACTCAGTGACTGGTCTGCTGCACTCACCAGGATGGCTCAATACACCTTGTGTCCGTCTGCATTCACCTGGGTATTGGAGAGTGAGTAATCATCCAGGACAGCTTGCAGGTTAGCCCAGTAGGCTGGCAGGTGGGGATATAACACTTGCTCAACAGCCTACAAAGACAGACACACACAGAGATCAGCAAAGCCAAGGATCCTAAAATTATCCAAAGGATAAATTAAATTAACTATACTTTCATACATAGATAATCAAGATGGATGGAAGGTGGATACATTTCCTCTAAGTGAATGTAGCCCCCTACAGCTCCATAGTGAGAACACAGCGGGCGGACCGGGTCTGACAGAACCTTCTGCAGAGACAGCAGAATCAGCTGCTACAGACCACTGACCAGGTCTCCATGGGTCCTGGAAAAGACACAGGTTTAGGAGGGAATTAGATCAAGGGTCGAAGCATGGCCATGTTTCTATTCCACCATCTTGTGTAGAGGAAATTACAAAAATACACAAAGGGAAGAGAATGATCGGTTTGGTTTCTGACTTTTGTTTGGTGTCTAATATCACGGGGAGAGGAGGACGACACTGGGTATGTAACTTTCAGGGCCCCGTGTATTGAGAGCTGGACAACATACCAGAACATGTGGCTGACCAGCAGCGCTGAGTACTCCCTAAGGGAGCGGTGGTCGTTGAGGGGGTTGACGGAGGCGGCCAGCGGCTCATGCAGTACATGACACTGGACACCAGGATGCCGAGGTAAAGGTAAGTGTTCTGAACCAGGCTCTTCACCATGTGGAGGAGACAGTTCAGCTGCTCTAGTTCATGGCTCATAGACTTCACCTTACCTATACCTTGAGGTTACAGGTTGCCTTTCCCATCCAGATAAGACATGTTTACTAGTAGGAGAACAAATCATAGTCAATATAAATGCTACTAAATCTCATAAACACAGAATGAGCATCAATTTAACTTGAAGATGGTGGCTTAGTAAAGAGTGAGTCAGTGAGATGAATGTCTAAGTCCTGATAACATGCCTCGGCGGTTCTTACCTTGAACCATGGTCTCTGCACAGCCCTTGGGTGTGTTGGTGGCCAGGGCCAGTTCAACCAGGTTGATATCATGGTCCTCCGTGAAGAATAGTTCACCCTCCTTCATCGGTCAGAAAGGTAGGGCATCTTCCGCACCGCAGCCAGCTACGGCCTGGCAAAAGAGAAGATTGTTACTGTAACACAACTCCTGTTTGTACATCGCCCAGCATGAATATGAGAGCAACCAGGATTCTATTGAAACAGGTTCACACAATGTACATATATACACTCAATAAAATAGCATTCTCCCACCTCCACATTACTCCAGCGCACTGCTCTCTTTAAGTCCTCTACTGTCAGCTTCCTCCTCTTGGCATGTCTCATGAACTGAGAGCTGTTCTGTGTGGGTCACAGTGACAAACAAACCTCTACAAATACAAGCTTTACCTATGAATAGGGCCATTGAACTTTTCCAGGTCAAATGGTCAAACTCCTGGCCCCACTAACGACATCGAACAATCTCCATTAATTTGGCAACTGCTTCATTGTTTATCTAAGCAGGTAGCAGATGTCTTCACTAAGCTCCACTCCCGCACTTTCGACCATGACTCATGAGTTTGACAGCCTCACTGGGCACTTCAGCAAAGCGCCGCTCCTCCCTGTCCGCCATGCTTACAGCGCTGCAGAGTAGACCTGCAAAAATAACCACACAGGTGTAACTGCCAGCTTGTAATCTAACTCATATGGGTTGTTAACTAGCCACTTTATTTTGATGCGTGCACCCCCACCACGCGCGATCATCTATGCCAACCAATTCGTGCAAAGCGGACTTTTTTTTTTTACACCAACAGAATTCGCGCAATCACTTACCTGTTGATATTAAATATGCTTTTCGCAGGTTAGTCGCTCAAAATTGTGCACAGGAACCTCGTTCACTCGGGTGCCGCTGACATTTTCCGGATAGCCAGCCTTTCTAGATCAAAGATTGGTCTAATTGGCCATCACTCAAGAGTCACGCCCACAACACCCCGCCCTTTCATTGAAACAGAACTAAGACCCTCCTACTCTGGCAAAGGTGGTGGAAATGCATAGAGCAGCAACGTTGCCAACTGTCAAATTACTTTGACGACTAAACTCAGTTTAAGGCTTTCCCGGTTTGAATTGCCTTTGATATCTTCAGACTAGTCTTGCTATTTGATGTGACTTGTGAAATACATTTAAGTCTCATCCAGAGCAGTCAACCACGTGTCAAAGGAATTACGTTATTGCAAGTAATCCGTAAAATAGCGGCCATCAGCAGTCAGGAAGGGAAAAAGCAATGCCCTTTTAGTAGTGCATTTGAATTCACACATTTTGGGCTTGCATCCCAAACGTAAAGTACATATCATAGTTAGAAAAGTCTCAATTGAGCACATAGATGCAATAAATCTCAAGTAAATCCTGAATAGACCCAGACAGTGAAAAGTTAATACTTGGCCAAAACTAGAGAACACAGATTACTAAAAATAGAGTACATGGAAGCAGTGAAAAGTACTGGCTAGTTCAGTGAACAAAGGACAATTCATTTAAAAATGGTGGTTTATTCAAGGCAGAAGTATCACAATAAATAAACATTTAAGTTAAAACAGATTCATAAATACCAACACTTATAACCCAATTCAAATGTACAACAGTTACAAGGCCTAATCTACATATAAACAAAGGGGTGGATCAGTCAGAACTCCTTGAAAACACAATTGAGGCCATAAAATTTGTAATGCAGGACAGTAATCAGTCTCTCCAAACTACCATGGAAGATTAACACATGAACACCCCAAAGACACTCTTCCCCCCACCCCCCATTAAAATACATTGTAGGACACATGTGGCTTCCAAGCTCAAAGCAAACATCACAATAGGCTATACATCATATTAGTTAATACTGTTCTTGCCTAGTGACTAAAGCTTGTTCCCCCAGACACCCTGCATGGTGCAGGCAGCATCCATGGCCTGGCTGTTCTCCAGCTGCTGGAGCCTGAGAGCCAGAGGCAGCAGCACGTCATTCAGCTGGCTGGAGAAGGTGAAGGCATTGGGGGCCATGGGCTCGTTCAGCGGGGTGGTCAGGGGAGACGAATCCTCTGGCCAGATCGGGGAAGGTAGGCCAGATGGGGGCGAGGAGGATGAGGAGCAGGGAGGAGAGGAGAACATGTCCGAAGCGAGGGACAGCGGAAGGGTGCGGGTGCCCCCCTGGACGCTGCTCGGAAGGGTGCGGGTGCCCCCCTGGACGCTGCTCGGAAGGGTGCGGGTGCCCCCCTGGACGCTGCTCGGCAGGCCGTGTTGGAAGCAGCAGCGGGTGCCATAGAGGCAGAAGCCAAAGGAGCTAAAGGTGCGGCACAAGGCCCCACGGGGCTTCCAGTCCTGGGATTGTAGCTGGGGCCTGGCAATGGGGGCCTTCTCAGCAGCGCTGTCTGGGGACTCCAGGCCGCTATCACTGAGGCCGCCACCACAGTCGCCCTCGATGTGCAGGAAGTTGCAGCGTGTGCCGAAGGGGCACACACCAAACGAGCGGTAGGTGCGGCAGGGGATGTTGCGGCGCCGGCGGTGGGGGGGGCGCTGCTCCTTGGCGGTGTGGGCGAACAGGCAGCGGGTGCCGTAGATGCAGTAGCCTGCGGTGTGGAAGGAGCGGCACAGTTCAGTCTTGTACTTGGGGTGGCGGGAGTGCACATGGAGGTCGTGGAGGCCATGGGCAAACTGGCAGCGCTCTGCATACTTGCAGAAGCCAGTCTCAGCGTAGCGGCTGCACAGCTCCGTCTTGTAGCGGGTGGAGCACATCCAAGGGCTCAGGGAGGGAGAGGGGGACTCCACTAGGGGCAGGAGGGCCTCAGCCAGGGACATGCCTCCCACTCCTCCAGCTGGACACTGCTCCCCAGGGAACAACAGGTCATCTATTCCCTCATCATGGTAGGGGAACATGGGCAGGTCATCACTGCTGGTCTGAGGAGTAGAAGAAAAGTATTTTTAAAAATGTCAGGATTGAGAGGATTTATTTGGATGGTAAACCCATGAAAAACTACAGGTCTAGAGTCAAAATGCAACAGTACATTAACAATATTGGTTCTCAGTGCACTTACTGTTTATGACAAAGATATGCAGTTAAACAAAATGACTGACTTGACATGAATCTCATCACATAAAATAATGTCTCAAACATTGTTCCCTCTGTTGCTGTTTTGGTTGGACCAGGTTTTCTGAAGTAGAGATTCTCTCAATGAGACTAACCTGGATAAATAAAAATTACATTGGCAATTCAATAAAATGCCACAACCGTGTCTAATTTAGACAGCAGTTGTGTTTTTTTTAACCCAGAAAATACAATGGAAGCAGGGTAGGCTACTGAAAGCATTTCTGAAACAAAGGATAACACAAGCAGTATACCTCAAACATTGTTGCGAATTGAAGAGATTTCCAAACGATTGTGCCCCCGACGCTCTTCACCTGTTGTTAGATCGCAACCTCAATGTCCAAGCCAAATTCTAGAGAACTGTGTTTTCGGTATGAAATAAAAGTTAAAACGTATTATAGCCTCCAGACCATTAACGAAGTGGACTACAGACCAGACCACCCCACTTGCTTTGTTATGAAGTTGCACGTATCTTTGCGGCTGTGTCCACTGTATTTTAACTTGACCCAGATCCCACTCCCGCCTTCCCTTTAAAATGAGAATCAGCTGTGCAACATTAAACGCCAGTAGGGCGTTCGAATCCACCAATCAGATACAATGTAGCTGGTATTCGATTAGTAACCGGCCAATAGCGTTGAGGCTCTGCTACAACGTTGCAGTTTTAGCGCGGGATGAAATGCTCCCTTAATTAATGCCTTGATTACTAACGTCAAGCCCATTGGGTACAAAAACACTTATTCTGTTCTGTGTCAATTCACACCACAGTTGGAGAGGTCAACCTCACACCTGAGTAATTTGTTAATTAAATGCTGTCTGTTAGGGGGGAAATATAAACCTTTGTGTGACATGTAGGCTGCTTATGCAGGTCTTTGACCAATCATATAAGATATTTTGCCAATAATTATGGTAAAAGTTCAGAATTGTGTTGCCAATGCAGCCAATGTGTGATCATGATTAATAAAACAGAATAATACTTTGAAAGTAATAAAATAACATTTTCACGTTTTAAGGAAGTAATCTAACCAGGGTTACAGTATTTATTTTCTACAGAATCCAACACTATCACGTGGATCATATGTATTCCTCAAAAGTTTCAATTGATAAAGGATAACATTAAATTAGATGGAATTTTAACCATGCGTGTTTACATTTTTTGACACTGACAACTAAGCAACATTGCATGACATTTCATACACATTCAGAGAAAGCACACACACGAAAGAGAGAAATGTATAGGACCACAAAGAAAAACAAATCTTTATTTTCTTATCAAGATACATTAAAAGGATACAGAGACATTGGAATAAAAAACACTTGAGAAAAAATGTTTTTAATTGTAGCATAATTTTCTCTCCAACATACAAAATTCTAACCCCCTCTACATCCATCCCACCTGCTCTGTTCCCCCCCCCATCCCCCATCCCAAACCCACCCAATGATGGAGAGCAATGTTCACATGTACAGTATTTTAACCCTCTCCACAATATGGAGTAATTACAAGCTTTCTTCCCCAAATATTTAATATAAAAAAACAAGTTTTCAATAGGCCAAGTTTTTTTTTCTTCTTCTTCAGATTAGTATTTTTTCACTAAGCATTTTAACACTTCAATTTGTTTTAGAAACATTACAAAAGCCCACATTGGGACCAAACTTGCTTATAAATCAGTCATTTCTACCCCCGTACTGGCTGCCATAGTTCACAGGGCCTGAGGGAGAAAGAGGAATTATAATAATATCCAATTAAGAATTCATTTAATCTAACTCACCCTTTCTTCATAATAAAACACAAAAAGGGGAAATAAAGATTCAAACCAAATGAACCCACAAGTAGAGACATCACTGGAGATTCCCATCATCATCAAAGACATGACTTCAGCACCCAAAACAATACATATTGCTGCTTTAGTAACAACATTATCCGACAACAACCAGCTCGTAACATAATTTGCCAGTTTCACTCAAACCCAAGATCCAAACAGTCCATTGTCATAAATGCTGTGGCCTAGTCTATGGTTGGGGGATCTGAAGGTACATTATTTATAGGTACAGGTGACAAAATGAACAGGGGCTGTCTTAGAAATGTTTTTCATGGCTTAATTCTGACTCCTTCACTAAAACATATTTCTCACAATAAGGACCTCAAAGACAACAGTATCTATTTTGCATGTCCAAAACAACTGTAACCCATCAGATCCACATCCTGAACCACCTTTGTTCGAATATCTTCCAAACCTACAGAATATGAAGCTCATCTACCTTGTCACCCTTTCCTAAACCATTACTTCTTCTCTCTCCTACCATTGTATTGAAGATAGAAGACTGTTGTACTCAAGCGGTTGCCTGACGACTCATCCTGAACTTATTTCCTCTTCTCTATTGATCGCTACCATACATTCAGTCTAAAACTGCCATCTTAGAAGTTGCTTGTTTGACTTCAAAATGAGGGGCGTTGAACAAAACAAATCCATCAGCGATTGGATAGTCTAATAATTCTATCCAATCAGTGTATCAAAGTTGATAACGTCAGCATGTAGGCAGGCTATGGCCCAACCCATAGGTTTCTGGGACCAATCAGAACGGTCAGAATGTGTTTGCGTTCTAGAAATTGTCGGGGAGGGAGGCAAATCCAGACTCATCGTGGGGAAGAAACGTCAGTTGGTCAGAACGTTGTGGCTGGGTAGCCAGGCAACTTGAGCAGTCGTTCTCGGGTCAAAACCAAAATGCACCCCAAAGGCTTTACAGAGAAGGATCCCGAATGTCTCTCTCCAGATGGGTAAAAAATGGCTGTAAAAAGTGTGACAATCAAGTGATAGTTAACAAGACAGGACTCAAATTGATTGCGACAACAATCAAGTAGAAAAACGGAGCTCAACAAACAACTACTGCAACACCTAGAGGTTGTGGGAGGGGGTTGGGTGGAAAGCTGCTGATGTTAAAAAGCACCAGGGGGTGAACACAATTTATTTCCTCACTATCAAACCCTCAAACTTAACTTCTGATAGGCTTGTGGAGAAGGGGCAGGGCCTGATGTGATGGTGCAAAATAAGTGTAAGAGAATACGGGTGTCTAAAGTAGAATCTGACAAGTATCCTTGAAGGATGGGTCACACAAAGCACTTTACTGCAACCTCCCAGACCTATGATGGAACAAGTGGGTGAAACCTTCATCAAAATAGACTTTCCCACAAACATGCGAAAAACTGCCCCAGATAGCCCTCCCTATAGAATATGAATAACTAGAACGGACATTCCATCAAATTGCTGTGGTTCTAGTATTTCTATTTCCATGGCCCTCCCACACCTCTACCAGTCCCCTCCCACACCTCTACCAGTCCCCTCCCACACCTCTACCAGTCCCCTCCCACACCTCTACCAGTCCCCTCCCACACCTCTACCAGTCCCCTCCCACACCTCTACCAGTCCCCTCCCACACCTCTACCAGTCCCCTCCCACACCTCTACCAGTCCCCTCCCACACCTCTACCAGTCCCCTCCCACACCTCTACCAGTCCCCTCCCACACCTCTACCAGTCCCCTCCCACACCTCTACCAGTCGCCAACCAAATAGGTGCCAACCCCTCAAAATGCTGCAAATATTTACACAAATAAGATAGGACCTGGAGGAAAAAAATAAAGTGTGCTTAATCACCATTATTTCAGGATGAGAAATATTTCTGATTTTAAATGACACTGTTAAAATGATTTGCCATTAAAAAAGGGAGCAAAAGTAATTAAAGCAAAAAGAGCCTGAATAAAATAGCAGAAAGCCCAAAGCCTAGTGCGTGTACATGGGCATTGTGTCTGTGTATATACTGAGTGTACAAAACATTAGGAACACCTGCTCTTTCCATGACAGACTGACCAGGTGAATCCAGGTGAAAGCTATGATCCCTTATTGAAGTCACTTGTTAAATTCACTTCAAATCAGCGTAGATGAAGGGGAGGAGACAGGTTAAAGAAGGATTTTTAAGCCTTGAGACAATTGAGACAGGGATAGTGTATGTGTGCCGATCAGAGGGAGAATATTTAAGTGCCTTTGAACGGGGTATGGTAGTAGGTGCCAGGTGCACCAGTTTGAGTGTGTCAAGAACTGCAATGCTGCTGGGTTTGAGGCTAAAGGCAAAAGGGGGTGCAACTCAATATTAGGAAAGTGTTCCTAATGATTTGTACACTCAGTGTATGTGTAGTGTGTGTGCGCGATGTGTGTAAATAATTGATGCCGTGTACTAGATGTAATGCATGTGGGTGTCACTCAAGTGTGTGTGTGTGTGTGTGTGTGTGTGTGTGTGTGTGTGTGTGTGTGTGTGTGTGTGTGGGTGAGCAGCACATCAGCTTTTGGGAGGTAACAGAACAGAAGACGAGATTTTAAAAAATAAGACGAGAGAAAACAACTACTGGTATGGGTTGTACTGCTACACTAGCAGGTTGGTGCGCGGTGGTGCGCCCTCCCTGTTTCAGCCCCCCTTAGTCCTCCAGGACGATGGGCTCGCTGGTGCTGGAGGGCAGGATGGGTAGTGCCAGGGGCCGGGGGGGCAGGGGCAGCTTGACCCTGACGGGGAGGTGTGGTTTCCTGGCTGCCCGCCGCATCTCAGACTGGGTCAGGTGTTTCCTCAGAGCCCTGGGAGAGGAGAGAAACACAACATGGTGAATTAGCTGTAGGACTCAGATCAACATTGGCGCACCTAGGAGTCCAAGGCTGTGTTTAAACAGGCAGCCCAATTCTGATTTTCTGCCCAATGTTTGGCAAAAGATCTGATCAGAATTGGGCTGCCTGTGTAAACACAGCCTAATGTCAAAGTCCACAGGTGCAAAGAAGAAGTTAAACTTCTCATCTTCAAACTAGTTGAATGCAATATTAAAACATTAATCAACAAATGCAACATTTTGGTAAAAAAATCTTAAATCAAGGCAAATTCTCCCACTTAATTTTTTGCCATAAAGACCTGATTGTTTTCTTTGTCAGGTGTCCAATATAGAACTAAGTAGATTTCAACAAAAAAAGCACAGAAAGTAATGTGTATCTTCCAGAGCGGGTTGCTACTAAAGAGAATAACAGACACTATACTCTGAGATCACCTACCTGGTGTATTTAGTGGCGACAAACACCACAGGGTTTGGCGCGTCTCCTTGGTTCACTTTCTGACGCTTGATCACCGACTGGGAGGTGGTCCTCATGCCCGATGTGAACGGCCTCCCATTGGTGGGGAACGGCAGTGCTAACGCCTGTGACCAATGAGAGAAGAACGGTGAGAGGTGTGTGTGTGTGGCCACTTGGCCCAAGCTGTGGTCATGCCGCTTTACTAAGGAGGTGATGGAGGGAGACACAGATGGTCAGTGGATCTCCCACTGTTACAGAGGAACCAGAACCAGTCTGTCCCTCTCTGCAGTCTGAGTAGACAGAGACAGGAGACACTACCCAAGGTTACAGCAACTGAGGCCGTCTATACCGAACAAGAACCTGTCAGTGTCACATATCTGGATTGACTGACGGAGAGATGGAGGAGGAATTAAAAAATGGTGGTTGTGGTTTGTGTGTGTGTGTGTGTGTGTGGAGTACTCACGCTGCTGTCAAAGGGCCTCTTCCCGAGCAGGGTCGATCCCCCGCGGGGCTGGTTGGTCTGGTTACGGTTGATGGGGGTGGGGGTGCCTCTGGGAGCCTTCAGCTTGAGTGGAGCCTGGATGGCTGGGGAGAGTAAAGGAGAGCCCCAATCACAAACCAAGCCACTTATAATAAGCGCATACCGCTTCATTATATTTAGACAACTGGAGCATGGAAACGTAAATACAATTAGGGAGAAAAACTACAAATAACACAAGTGATTTTTTGAGTCCGTTCCAACCGTGGGTAAATTCACACAGTGTCACCACTGTAAGACCTATCAGGATCTCAATGATCATTTCTTCTGTGATTGGACCATTTTCTTACCCAGTTCCTTCACTATGGTGGCCAGCGGTGGTCGAGGGATCGAGCGGTTCTTTATAGGGGCCTTGGTCGCTTTAGGCAGCCTTATCATACCTGAGACAAGAAGACGATAAGCATTACATTTACATTTTAGTCATTTAGCAGACGCTCTTATCCAGAGCGACTTACAGTTAATGAATGCATACATGTTTTTTTTATTTAATTTTCAAAAAAAAAAAAATCATACTGGCCCCCCGTGGGAAACAAACCCACATCCCTGCCGGCCAAACCCTCCCCTACCTTGGACGACGCTGGACCAATTGTGCACCGCCCATGGGTCTCCCGGTCGCGGCCGGCTGCGACAGAGCCTGGACTCGAACCAGGATCTCTAGTGGCACAGCTAGCACTGCGATGCAGTGCCTTAGACCACTGCGCCACTCGGGAGAAAGTAAAGTGTGTATGAGTGTGTGTGTGAGTCCATGCGTGTCTGTATACTCACACTCGGCCTTGACGGCGTTGGCGTTGATGGAGGCGTAGGGGCGGCGTGCGGCGCGGCGGGGCTGCAGGATGTCAGTGCAGACGCGGCGGGCGATGCGCGTCAGCTTGGTGGTCTGCAGGATAAACGTCTGCCGGTTTTTCGCCAGCAGCTTGGCGCGCCCCCCACTTGTCGTGAACGGTGACAGGCCCTGCACTTCCTGGCGGGTCATGTGACCTCGGGGTGTGGACTCCTGAGGAGGGGCCAAGAGAGTTTACATATCAAAATATCGTGAATATCATGATTGAATACCTCAATAGTCTACATTGGCTTGCTCTCCTCTGCTTCCGCTGTAATGATCTGATAACACCAGGAATTACGAAATGAAAATAATATTAACTCACTCTTCCCCGTCCTATGTAGATAAAGGAAAGCAGGCTATTGAGATACACCCAGTATTTGAGAGGATTAAGGAAGCAGGTTAGTAATAGCAGACATACTGAGCCAGATCTTGCGGCCCCCTCTAGCTGTGTGGGGGTCTTCAGGCCTCCGTACTTCTTCCAGTAGATCCAGCAGGATGCACACAGCCTGCACTGCATGTTGGGAGGACCCCACGCGTACCACTGTGCTGACTGGGCGGCTGCAACAGAGGGGAGATCTGTTAGATGCCCGGAAAAATAAGTCAAAATCACCTACACTACACACATGAATTTTTCACTACAGTTAGCCAGACAATAGGCCAGACACAAAACACATACTAAAGTTGTATGGTAGAATACTCACTATGGCAGCTCTCGCAGCTCAGTCCTTTCTGGAAGCCTGCGGCCCCGTTCATGCCAGGCTTGTTACCAGGACCCATGATCTGGTTGGGGTTGGGTTTGGTGCTGGAGGTAGGGAGAGAGTTTGTGTGTTTAGATACCGTGGTAATGATGGAGATTGTGCATTGGCTCTGCTGCAGTTCAGACTGGTACTCACTAGGTGGGGATGTACACCTGCTTCAGCTTGCTGTCTGCTTCTGCTGCCTTTAGTCGTTTCTGAAACAAACATACAATTCAAATTAGCAAAGTAACAACAAGTAGCTCTGCTTGTGAAGACAACTCTGCAATATACATTACTTAAGCCAATGCATAGTACAATCTCATATTGTTTTGTAAGAGTGTGGCTCTGAATGGCTGAGTGGTGTATATTTAAGCAATAAGGCCAGAGGTGTGGTATATAGCCAATATACCGCGGCTAAGGGCTGTTCTTAGGCAAGACGCAACGCGGAGTACCTGGATACAGCCCTTAACCGTAGTATATTGACCATATACCACAAACACCCGGAGGTGCCTTATTGCTATTATAAACTGGTTACCAATGTAATTAGAGCAGTAAAAATAACACATTTGTCATACCCATGGTATACGGTCTGATATACCATGGCTGTCAGCCAATCAGCATTCAGGGCTCGAACCACCCGGTGTATATTACCTGTTGAATGTAGCGGTCGGTGGTCTTCCACATGTAATAAAACTGAACCACGCTGGCTAGTGACTTCCACGGCAACTGGGGACAACAGAGTCAGAACATCCTTCAACACTGACCAGATGAAAGCACTCAGGATACAGTTAATATAGAGTGGCGTTCAGGAGGTACATTTTGAAACGGAGGAGGTAATTTTTCTTACTAGTTTCAAGATATTTTACCTTACTGTTCCTTCTGAACGCAAGTCAGATATCTATTAGAGGAATACGGGAGGCCACTTACAAAGTCCTGGCGGATGTCGTTGAAGTCCTTGCCGTACTTCTCCAGGGCCTCCTCGAACAGCATGGCCTCCGAGGCGCTCCACTCCTCCATCTCGTCACGGCAGAGGACCGGCCCACCCTGCGGCACCAGTGTGGACATGGCTTTGGCCAGGTCGTAGCCATTCTTCTGCAGGGTGT